>NC_089816.1:12929050-13232800 GCF_029633855.1 Hoplias malabaricus
TGTATTTTCAATTCTTAATGAAAGTAGATTGTACATTATCTAACTTGCCATAGAATTAATACCTTCTCCCTTTTAAAAAAACTGGAAATGAAACTAATCTAATCCCTGAAATGTGTACATTTCTGTTTTTGATACACCTGAGTAAATTATGGGGTGTACCTGAGAAAATGTTGGATACTAAGCTTGTGCTTAGATAGACCTACAGCATATCTAAGCCAAAAGTGTGCTTGCTGCTATTTGAGGCTCACATACAGAGCAATCCAGTGAGTGATGTTCCAGAGCTGCTTTGGTGAAGCTTGGAATAGTATAAGAGTCCTACACAGCAGACTCTAACCAGAGATGATAAAGAACTGGCACATTCAGCATTCCTCAATCATGAGGTCAGAGAAAGCCGAAACCAGCATTTCTATGGGTTCGTCCATGGAGTGTGTGCTGAGACATCTACAGATGTTTGCCAAGTAATAAAAGAAAATTAATGAAATAAATAAGAAAAATAGAGAAAAATTCCAAATTCCTCTCTGAGGTTTGGTGACTGAATGTGTTCCATTCTAGCATACTGTTTATCATACATTAACCAGGCTTCTCTCAGTGAAAAGGCTTGGGAGCTGGAGCATGGTCATGCCAAGTCAGGTTCCCTTTCCTTAGATGGTATTGGCCACAAGGCTGAGGACCTTCTACAGCGGAGTCCATGAGCTTGTGTCTGGCTGTGATGGATGTGTTGTCTCCTGGGAGACTGGGAATGTGTTTTGCTGTAATTAAGGCTTCTTCTAGCAAGAGCATCTCAGCATCCCTGAATTTAATGCATTTGTGAGAAACCTATAAACTCTCTGAGTGAAATGATCCAAAATTGGTGATGAGTGGCCGACAGTGCCGGCTTCTTCATGACCTTCTTGGGTGTTTCTAATTACAGGAACACTATTTCCTTTGGAAATGAGAGAAATGCGCAGTGAAGCTGAAATTATGTTCGCAAGACTTGCTCTAATGGAAAAAATGTGGAAATACCAACCACTTGATGAGCTGCCATACTGAACAGCCTTGATCTGTGGAGGAGGCAACTTGCCAAGAGCTTGTTCCTAGCCATGGCACAGCAGAAGAAAATATTTTATGGTCATATTAGACAGCGGAGACTTGATCATAATCAAAAGCATAACCGTATGACTCAGGGGGTCTTGAGGAATGCACTGATGGAGATGTAGGTATACCCCCGCCAAAGTTCTCGTTATTTTGCATGCTCTTGGATGATTGAGGGAGAGCGTATGAGCTCCACAGATCAAAGCCTGGAATATTTCGAAGGAGCGAACGGCTGTGTAATAACTCAAACATACCCACACTGGCATCCTGGCTTTTACAGAGCCCATCGAGAGGACACAAATTAGTTGTTATGAAGAACAGATGCTGGCTCGATAGATCTATCTACTGGACGTATGCAGAACATGTTGAAGGCTGATGTTCGCACGTCAGGCAACATGTTGTCCTTTAGCTTGTCTTAGCTTTGAAAGTTTAGCAGTAAAGTAAATCGCAGAATGTTATTTGTTCTGAAAGGGCAGATATTCTCATTATTTATGCGAGTTTTTTCATTTTAATTCAACAGATTGGGCCTTAAAACATATATATATATGGAAATGAGCATTGTGTGTGATAAGCTTGATAACTTTAATTAATAAAACCAGGGAAATTGCTTTTTAATGATATTTGTATCTTAAATATATAAGCAATTAATCTTGAGAATAAAGCAGAGTGCAGATTTTAAACTGTATAAACTTTATGTAAGTGCATAATGTACCTTTACCGTTGTCAGAAACATAACTTTCAAGAACTGTACAGTGATTGTACATAATTTTTCATTACAGCCTTTCAACAAAACTGTGAAAGTAACTGAAAAGTGGCTTATAAATCAAGGCAGGCCTTGAAATTCTTTATCCTATTACTTCAGCACATGCCTTTTCAGATGAACTGTGTCATGCTATTTCTATCCAGTGTTTGGACTCTGTTCAGTGTTCGGTGCCATAGGCCTGAGCGCAGATGGATGTTGGCTTCTTAGTGAACAGTTGGATTTCTGTTCCTCAGTGACACAGGTGCAGCTGTCCTGATGTTAGAGGAAATGGGTTTTCCCCAAGTCTACATGGGGCAGTGTTTGCGCGCAGCCATTATGGACTCAGTAATTTAGTACAAGGTCCAGGTTCGTCATTAGCCCTAAGGGCACTTTAAATAGGCCTAATCCTATTCCCAGTGAAGCTTCTGTACAGAACAGGAGAAGTTCTTACTGAGGCATGTAAAGTTTATCAGGGATAGACCTGCTCTGCAAACTATTTGTGCCTGACCTTAAAAATATTCAGCCGCAGTCCACTGTGTATAATGCTCTCCAGCTGCCTACCGTATATATTAATTTCCAAGCTGAGCATGATGAATTAAAGCAACCCAAGGTCATGTCTTATAGTGATTTTACTACAGTTAAAGGGTCTTGTATAATTGATTATTTAAGAAATATGTCTCCCATTTTTCTTGGCTTGGCTCACATTCCTAGGCTGGCATAAATGTGATATTTTTTCAACAGGGATCTGATGTTTTCACAGCTGGGTGGTCACACAAATCTAATCTTTTCATCTCAGATATGAGCCATTTTTTGGTTCTGACATATCAAAAAATTATGGATACTCCACTTTGTAGCTTAATTTCCATTCATCATGTATATGGAGTATGCTGTCAATAATATGTTTTCAAATGTTAGCATGTTAGCTCAGGAAAAATAGTCTTCTAATATTCCATGGAGACAATTTTCCACAAAGCTATGTGACTCTGTAGGCTAATGTTTCTAAGCAACATAACAGTTAGAATCATTCCATGAGGATCACAATTGTTTAAATAACCCAGCACATTAATAATTCATTTTATGTTTAATCATATATGTGTGTGTAAGGATTGTTTTACAACAGCTTAAAACAAACGGTCAGATTTTAGGACTGGATCAGGTTCCTCATTATAAGCAGATATTTCCCATATCATCTGATTCGACGCTAGCAACAAGTATTATTAGTGTATTTAGAGTGACATTTTAAAAGACTAATGGAAAATTAACTCTGTGTGTAACACAGTGAATGGAATCTGGTTGTGTCTGTATCACCTACTGGATACTAAAAATACCAGCTAGTGTAAACCAAACTCTGCGGCAAACTCTTTGCAACACAAACCATTGCAACTTCCATTTGCCGTGGCCTTATAAGGTAGAGGAGGAAGTCACTATTTCAAAGGATGTAGTACAGTTGCATTGTCTAAATGTATCTAAAGCATTCAGCACTTTAATAAAGGTCTGATGGAGGCAGCCCACCAGACTGAGCCTGTGATGTTTCTTGATTATATCCCACAGTCCTTTATTTATCCCGAAATCTATTTTATCATAAGACCTTAATGTGATATAGTAGCTTGTCGATGCCTCAGGAGATCTCTGATTCTTTTGAAATTCCTTTTGAGAAAATGCATTAGACAAAAACAAGATGTCAGAGAGCTGACATAGTTACTCACAGCACCAAAACATAGTCTTGGATCAGAAGGGGTTCAAGTTAAACTGGGTTTCAAAGCTCCAGTCCAGTCTAAGATAATGAATCTTAGAGGAATGCATGACTTTACTGAGATCTCTATTACAACTCAAGAGGAGACCCACGAGATTTCCAGGTTTTTTTTTCTAAGGAGAAATAACAAAGCAGTGGATGTCTCTTATATATTTCCATGTGATCTCACTTGCTGTTGTCTAGGAGAAACTAGAGATATATGTTGAGATCTCTTTTTAAGGGAGTTTATAGTTGTCTGTCATATCTCAAAAGTTATAAATACCAGTGATTGCATAGTGTTAGCTGAAGAATACTGTACTTATAAAGAATGAAGATGTGCTGTAATGTCTGTGGCCACATCTGTGCCTTTTACCATGTTTGGTTACGCAGGGCCACGCCAGCCCCCCAGCCCCCCTAACCCCAACCCATACCTCTTTACCGCGTGTTATGGAAGACAGGACTCTTTGTGATCTTTATGCCTGTAGCCATTGATTCCAGCGGGATTCCCATGACTGTAAGCATCTGTAGACGGACGCCGCATTCATATCCCTGAATGGTATTATGGAGTATTACACAGTTCCCCACTCAGCTTAGGATGGTAAGGGGGTGGAGCTATGCAAAATGACTCCCAACATATGCCCCATAAAGTCCTGGGGCAAGACTAATTGTTTAATAGTTGTGCTGTTGTGTAGAGGGTACATATGGTGATTTAGTTTATATTATTGGATTGTGTACAGGGACAGTGGTATTAAAAATGTCGGCACCCAGTATTGGTGACCTCTCTGTGCTTTAAGTGTGTTCAGCAAAAACTGGGTGGGGCACTTTTTATAAAATTTAGAATTTTTGCTAGCTCTCCAGTCTGTTTGCGTGCTTGGAACTATTCTGATGTGTTTACAAAACCCCAGTGTCTTTAAATGAGTGAAAAAACAAACTGGCTCAGTCTGGTATGCCAGGCTCTCTCTCTCTCTCTCTCTCTCTCTCTCTCTCTCTCTCTTTCTCTCTCTCTCTCTCTCTGGATCTGGAGTATTTTTTTGACAGCAGAGAGTACTCCAAAAGTTGAAAAGCATAAACTGAAATGAGGATATTGCTCATGACTGCCCCATAGGTAGGTAACATTGATTTATTTTCAGTACAAATTTGTTTGCAGTTGTCCAAATTCTCAGTTCATGTGCTGCTCAATGTTGTCATCAGTCGTGGATATTGATGGGTATCCTTCATGGCTCCTTCTTCATGGCTGACACTAATTTGACCTTGAACTTCTCTATCTATTCATGAACACTTCTTTGTATTTTTCAATGAATATTGGCACCAGACACAAAAAGTAAAAAATAATGTAAAAATATATATTTATAAGTGGGGCACCCATAGTTTCTTGCACTGCAGTCACAAAAACACTGATGTAATATGCTCAAACCTGCACAGCAGTGACTGGGAGGACAGCGCCTCATATGGAAACTCTGGCCAGCAGAGGTTTTGCATCATTTTTGACTCACGCTTTTTTGCAGTTGTCCAAATACATCTGTTTGTGCTCAGTTTACATGCCACTCAATGTTGTCATCAATCATGGATATGGATGGGTGTATGGCTCCTTCTTCTATTTTAGCTCTGACTTAAAAAAAAAATTTGAGCATATTTTTTTCAGAGAAGTGGGACAGTTAAAAAACAACCTGCTTCCAGCTGCTCCAGCTTCTTACAGCTGCCCCTTATGATTTGTGGCGTGGGCTGTAATTGAACTAATTCTAATTACAGATTAAAAGAGTGGGGGTTTTAAAAGAACATTACATCTCACTCTGCTTGGCTTTGGTGGCACTGATGAATAAACTTCCGAAAAAGCCATAAAAAATTAATTCTTTCATCTTGCCACCAGAAATCTGGTTGTTATCTAAACAGAGACATAGAGGCTGGATGTATGCATGTGAATGTATGGAAGATATCATGTGTTGGCACTTAATTCTAAAATCTACTAGCACATGCAGATGAGTGGATCTTTAATTATTCATTTAAAGGGCATATATCCTTCATTGCATCTGTTTTATTTCCTGAAGACTGTGTGGTATATCTACTGAAAACATTAATAATGCAATTTTCATGAAAATTTAAATAGTCTGATAATGTTATGCTTCTAAGACATACATATGTCTAAAATCTTAAGGTGAAATTCTTTTAATATGTGAGTTTAGCTAAATGAATATGACCTGTTGCTGACGCATGTGAACATTTGCCAAAACAGATTATATAATTTCTATAGTTTGGCACTGACCAACAGAGATGTTCTGTAGCATCTTCGCCTGAGCCGAACCACACCATACTCAATGCGATATAGAGTTGCAAGTCCAGTATAACACCCCTTCTCACTTAATTCATATTGTTTACAGTCTATACAGTGAGCCAAAACATGTGCTCGGTGATGGATTGGCACCCTGGCCAAGGACCTACCATGACCCTGAACAGAATAAGGCAATTGCAGAAAAGGAATGAATGAATATTCAGCTCTATGTTGACTATATGACCGATCTCATGACACCTTTTACTTTAGTTCTACTGTATGAGACCCACTCATCCAGGAGAGCATTCATCTGGAGAATATATAAAGAAGTGTCAAACTGTGGCCCGCCCATAACTTCAGCAGCACATATTCAGGATTGAAAAGGATACTCATGAATGATGAATCAGCTCTGTATGGACCCGCTGGTTGACATATGCACCATCGTCTGGGAATGTCGTTTTTTGCAGTTTCACCTTAATGTGGTGTTTGTGGATCCACCACAATGAATGGGGCACGTTTGAGAGAATTGATGAGAACCATTTACACCAAAACCTGCTCAGTGTCCTGGGAACAGCCCAGAGTCTTAGAAACCAGGGTGCAGTCTCATGTTTCCCTCCATTTCCCTTTCACGGCTCCAGTCAGGGGCTTGAACTAAGTGAATAATGTGTTGTTAATATGATGGATCCTCTCTCATCTAAGGTAACTACAGGTCTGTCAGTGTATAAATCAAATGAGGAGCAGGTAGTCTGTCAGCAGACTGACTTGCGGCAGATGGTTTCTGCATCTCAGAGAAGCTTATGTAGGCTTTAGTGTGGGCCCCTGTCCCACCATCCAGTGTATTCTGGCCCTGAGCGCTTGTCTTGTCACAAGATGAAGCTATACCTTCAAACCACAAGCTGATTCCTTTCAGTCCCTGGAATTTCTTCCCCTTACCTCACCTTACCTCACCTGTCTGTGTCTGTATATCAGCACTGATGCTGCTGTAGTGTGACGTCCATGGCCTCAAGCTGTTGCCAGAGCCAAAAATGTCAAACCTAAGCAATGTCGGCATATTCTGGCCCTCTGTGCTGGCCTTGTCTTCCCATGATGAAGCTCTACAGTCAAATACTCCGAGTGGTTTTTTACAGTGCGTGGAATATTTTCACTTACATTACTTGTCTGTTTCTGTATAAGAAGACTGCAAAGCAAACCCCCCTTGATGCTGCGCTAGACGGACATTTTTGGCTCTTGCAATTTGAGGACAATCTGAGGCCACGGATGTCTGCAAATTTGTCCCTTTCCCCAATAATTATCTATTATTTCTGCCAAAGAATCTCCCTTTCTCAGTCCTTTGTTCATCAACTAGAAGTTTCATTTAATTGGGAGTAGGTCACTGAAGGAGTGGAATTCTCACTCTGGCATTTTTGGAATTCAAGACCACAAGAGGGAGAACTATGGCAAAGGCAACATGCCCAGGAACTGCAATCAATCGCAGATGTGTAAATTAGAATGTGTCCTCAGCCTGTGTCATGTGGAAATGATTTGTGGTCTTGATCCTACCTTGTGGTAAAAGATCTGGACACAGAGGCAGAGAGCCTGGGAAATCTATAACGTGCCCGGCACTACAGAGTCAGCGCTCACTTTTTTCCCTTCAAGCTTTTGAAAAGTGAAGAAGGATACAAGACTAGGGAGGAACACATTCCTTCATCACAGTAACACAGTAACACACACTTGCTGTAATGAAGGAATTTATTCTTCTCTTATATCCTTCTTCACTTTTCAAAAGCTTAACCCATTAACCCATTAAAGAGATACAGATCTTACTCTGTGAGATTTCTTTTAACTTGATAACTATCAGTGTGTTCTAAAAACCTACTGCTACTGCTTAAACACCCAGCCTTTTAAGAATACTGATTCCTAAATGATTCTTGGTTTGGTTTGTATGATTCTAGGAAACATTGCTGTAGGACCTACAGATTTGTGGGGGTTGAATTTTCTCATCAGTTCATAAAGCCTCTTTGCACATCTCAATCACCCAGTTTGTGATCTGCAGCAGGGAAGAAACGGCTTCATAACAGCTCAGCGTCCTTTTCTGTTAAATCAACACAGATCAGCCAAAACATTATGATCACTTCCTTGTTTCTACACTCACTGTCCATTTTTTTCAACTCCGTTGACCATACAAGAGCACTTTATAGTTATAGTCTACAATTATGGACTTTATACTATATGTTGCTCTGCATATTTTTTTTGCCCTCTTTCACCTGTTCTTTAAAGGTCAGGACTCCCACAGGACCACAACAGATCAGGTATGATTTGGGTGGTGGATCATTATTATCAGCGCTATAGTGACACTGACACCAATGCGTGTTGTGCTGATATGAGTGGATCAGACACAGCAGAGCTACTGGAGTTTTTAAAGCACTTAGTGTCACCGCTGGACTGAGTTGTTCCATCAGCCATAAATATTCAGCCAACAGCTTCCTGTGTCCACTGAAGAAGGACTAGAGGAATGGCCAACAGGAACTGCGCTGCACCAGATGAGCTACTGTCTCTGACTTTACATCTACAAGGTCGAACATCAATGTATGTGTGTCTAAAAAAGTGAACAGTGAGTGGACACAGTGTTAAAAGTTCCAGCAGCATTGCTGTGTCTGATCCAGTTGTACCAACACAACACACACTAACACACCACACACAGAGTCATTGCAGTGCTGAGAACGATCCACCAACCAAATCATACCTGCTCTGTGATGGTCCTGTGGGGATCCTGACCTTTGAAGAGCAGGGCAATCCAAGTATGCGGAGCAACAGGTGAAATATACAGTCTATAACTGTAGAACTACAAAGTGATCCTGTATGATCAGTGGAGCTGAGAGAATGCACAGAGAATGGACCACGTATTTGCAGAAAAACAGAGTTAGTCATAATGCTATGGCTGATTTGTTTTGTTCTGTTATACTTAATGTATCATTTAGCTAATGTAAGGGTGCCCTTAGCTGCCCTCAGCATGGTAGATTGGGCTTTGAATCCCTGCCTAAGCAGCCACCCCAAGCAACACCAACGAGCCTCTTGGCACAACTCTTAGCGCTTTCCTTAGTTCAATGCTTTTTAATAACTTTTAACCTGGTTCGAGTTAAGTGTTATGTGTCAATAAAAAAACCCTCACACCCTCCCTGCCAAAACAGATCAGCTCTCTGCTGACAGAAGTGACATTTTTGGGAGTGGGCTATATGTCACCTAAACACTGCTCTGGCCCGCTCTCCGGGTCACTGAGGCACAAACAGCCCAAATCCTGCACATGCGGAGGCTCTCTGGAGCACAGCCACAGACTTGAGCCCATAGTCCTGCGGCTGGACAGTGGCCAAGGCAAACAGGCCCAGAGTTCTGTGGCGTCCACTCACCAGGCAGCTGCCTGCTCCACTCCAAGCTCCAGAAATCTATACATGTGGAGCAGACACTAGAGCACAGACCAGGCATTGTGTCACACTGAGCTTAATTGTTCCCTTGTAGATGCAGCTGTATGCTGATGTAGGATGGAGGTCTGTGAGTCGTTAAGGCAGGACTGAGTTCCTCAATCATATACTCTTGCCTGATGTGACAGAGCGTCACAATGGATGCCATAAACAGAATTAGAGCCAGTAGATTCTCCATGGAATCTGAGAAAACGGGTGGAATAACCTTGTGAGTTACTGACTGGCTTTTTCATTGAATGGGGAGTTTTTGAAATATTAATCAACTTTTCTATGTTGTGACGTATTGCTGATATGTCTCCTTCCAAGGGCGTAGAATTAGCCTGGACAGAAGTGCTGTGTCCCCACCAATATTCAATATCACATGAGTCTCTGTAGTCTGGTTGTGAGCAGCACCAAAACTGTAAGGAAAACTTTACAGTCATAAGCGAGTATTACTGTGCAAGACTCAGGTGCATCGTGGGTGTCAAAAGCAAGTGAGGAGGGCAACAAAAATAAGAAGGGGGGCGTGAGCTATTTTTCAAAGGAACGTGTAAGTCACTTAAAATCAGGTTCACTAATGAAATGAGTCTATCATAATAACAGCAGGCTAAAATCGTCTGTAGCTGTGAATAACATGGTTTAGGAATTACCTGCACAATAAACTGCTGGGAGTCTCTTAAAAACAGAGACGCTAATCCTCCTGCTTTTCCACTACTGGGACAGTGATGAAAATAGAGCTGGCTAATTTGATCATAAATCTTATTGTTTTCTTTAGTATTTCTGCATCTTTACTAGAATGATATTCCAGCCTGATTGCTGGATTATCTTCAGTGAGTATGAACCCGTTTTCCCATTGAATTTAAGCATGATGCTTAACAGAACAAGTTTGGACATGTATACACTTTTACTGTTTGCCTGACATAATTATTAGTTATGTGTTCTTTACTCTATATGGTGAGACGGTGTGACAGTGGCTGTGAAAGCTCAGGCCAAAGCAAGGCCTTTTTTAGATGAATAGGCTGATAGCGTGTAGAGGGCAATGAGCAAAATGCTCCCCCCATTAAAAAACAATCATTGTTGATTTTGTCTCACTTTGGATGCATCAACACTCATTTATTTGTAAGGGAAGGAAAGCAAATTATCTTATTGTTTAGCCAATGGATCCCTGCAGTTAAAATGTACACTTCCCTAAGCTCTGGAGCTGAGAAAATACATTCTGCAACATTCAGAAATGCACAGGAAACTCAGGCTGTAAACACCAATGCACACACGCACTGGTGATTTATTTTTATTGGGTTTTCTAAGCCAGAACGTCTGGAAGTGGAGTGTTTTTGTTGGGATCTCTTTTCCCTTTCTCCACTGACCTGGACACGTCAGATATTGCATTTGCAGACCAAGCAGAACATATGCTTTGTGTTGTCCCTCTGCGGCCGTATGTGTTCAACTGCGCTGTCCCCATGGCCTTCAGTATCCTCACAGAAACCTTAAACACATTGCTGACCTCAGTGTGGGGGAACTAACTTCACTGCACTGGTTTCTCTACCTCAACTAATTTCAGATTATACATGGCTCAATATTTAACTAATGACTTCAGGTGTGATGCATGGGGGACAATGTAAATTCCAGTTAAAATCTAGTTCACTGGTTCTATAATACGTTAGCATTATAAAAGTCACTGAATAATACATTACAGCAACTTAAGTTTGGAAACACTTTTCTGTCTTTGTTTATAAGGTTTCATGACACCTACATAAGCCTTTGTTGGATTTATAATTAGGGATCATATATGCCACTCGCAGCTTAGAGACACTGGACACAGCTCTTTCCACTTTGCAAAGTGACTGGGGTATTTAAATACCTACAGTAGACATTCGACACTGAAGCATGTTGACTTTGGCTCATGCACTTGGCTGCTTTTAGCATAAAGAGAAAATAATGTGCATTTGTACATGTGAATTTTATATTTATTTATTTATTTTTTTTTGGGGGGGGGGGGGTGTTGTTTACAACAGACAGTAAGAAAGAGGGAGGTGATCATGATGATAATGGTAATGATGATGACAGCTATGTCCACATAAGCTTAAACGAACTGAACAGCACAAGAAATAAAGAGAGATTGATGAAGGGAGTGAGAGATGATGAGAGAAGCTGTGGGAGTGTGTAGAGTTTGCCTTTTCTGGTAGTGGTTAAAGGCAAATTGACGTGTAGGGAGTTCTGAATAGACCAGACAATGAGAGAGTTTAGTGCTGGATCACAACTCACATTGCCTGTACTGTATTTTATTGTAGGGAAGGGTGCTGTATTATACTGTACTGTACAATAGTGTAGTGTTATGTACTGTAATTTAGTGTACTGCACATTATTGCATTTTACGAGGCTTTAGGGTGTAATATATTATAGTATATAGATTATACTATATTAGACTGGACTAAACTGTATTGTATGTACTGTGCATAACTGTGTATGGTCCTGTAATGCACTGCAGTGTACTGTACAGCAGTTTGCTATAATCTGTTGTACTGTACTGCTGTGAACTGTATTGTAGTGTAATGCCATGTCCTGGTATACTATACCACTATAATACACTATAATATACCAGTGTTCTATACTATGGTGTAATGTGTTTTTACTGTAATGTACTGTACTACAATGTTCTATACTAAATGTACTGATTTGTATTTTATCTCAGTGAGAACACTAGAAGAGGTTGTGTGTGAGACGCCATGGATGATGAATTTGAGCGCCGCAGAGAACTCCGCAGACAGAAACGAGAAGAGATGCAGAGAGAAGCAGAGAAGTAAACCACATATGCACACGTGCACGCACACACACACACACACACACACACACACACACACTATACTTGCCCCTAATGTATTATATAACCATGCAACATGACATTGGAATATTACAAATCAAACCCGTGGCAAGATCTTGGAGAATGAACATTCTACCTGCCTCTTTATTATAAGCCGTCTTTAGTGTTCATTCCACCAGAGAAAGGAAAATATACTCCAAGATGTATGGTTAATATAAACAAATATATTAAGCAAATATTACAAGTATTAACAAGCTTGCATATCTGCAAAGGAAAGCTATGACTAATTATGACTGCATATTATTAATTATATTTTTTTGAGGTCTAATCCTAACTAATCATAACCTTGATTTTTAAGACTAATCAAAAAATAATTTCAACTTTAAATATGTAATATGACTTATTTCAGGACTTTCATATGCTTTAGTAAATTATGGCTCATTGCACAGCTCTCTCTCTCTCTCTCTCTCTCTCTCTCTCTCTCTCACACACACACACACACTCTCACTCTCACTCTCTCTGACATTCAAGCCAATATGAACAGGCCAATAGTGGTTGTGTCCAAACAGCTGTCTCTCTGCTTGTTTCTCTTCCTTATAAAGGTTGCTGCATCTATGTATCTCGCCCTCCAAGTTTTACTAGAGCCCTGCTTCTACAGAGGAGTGTTACAGTATTAAACCAGAGGCAAAAACTGCTACTGTGTTAAAATATATTTTACAGTGTGTGTGTACATAAACACATATGTTATATTTAGACTAAATAATTTTAGCACTAGAGAAGTGGGACACTTATTTTTGTAATGTTCAAATGCAGCAAAATTAATAAAATACAGACATTGTTAAGCATCCCAGCATCAAATAAACTCTCTGCTCATGCCAAGTACAGGTGATACATTACTGGATAGCAGGTTGAAATATAAGTCAGATCTAATAATTATTTAAAACATGTTCATCTGTGAAATGTAGTCCAGAATAATGTAATATCACATGGGAAAACTGCATCAGGGCTAGGGCCAGCATTTCTGGACTGTTGTGTATCACTGTCAGTCAGTGGCTATGTATTTACTCTGAGCTTATTTAATTCAGATTAGAGTCAGACTCGTCCAGGCTCATTTGTTTTTTTTGGTGAAAATTGCATGTCATGTGGCATGTCAGACCTCCATTTATCACAGGAGGCTTGTGGAAATGCTTTCCTGCTGTCAATATTTACATGTTTTTCATAATCGAATAAGTCACAGACATTGAACAGCACCATATATTTAGAGCACATGCAAAGACTTTTTCCTGAAATCTAAAAAGGTACTGGGAGTGTGTTTGATTGTTGCTTGTGCTAGGATTACGCACAGTGTTTATAGCAGGAGATGAATCACTCTTTGTAAACGACAACGTGATGTGTCTCTCTCTCTCTCTCTCTCTCTCTCAGCCTGGGGTTGCTCCTTCCTTCTACAAATCCCAAAATCCAGCAGGCCTTATATGGTCGGGCAGGCAGTTGTGTACAGTTCAGGATGACAGATACACCAGTGCTGTGTTCGTGTGTGTATGTCTAAGTGGGGATACGTATCAGCCACTGCTGTATTTACCCAAGGGAGCATATTCCACACAGAACCGTTCTTGTGAATGTGTAGGTGTTTGAGTAGTTGATAGCAGCTGAGTGGAAGATGTAGGAGGGCCCATTATTTGACCAAAATAAGGCAGTATATTTAAACATTTCTAAAGTAAGAACAACACTATGATTTTTGTACGACACAGTGGTAATACATGTGCTTTCATTTCATTGGTTGAATGAAAGAAGCTGGTTTCATTTTCTGCTTCTCATGATCCACTTCTGGAAACTCTTTTTTAAAATTTTACATTTTTTTCTTCATGCAAGTGGATTATTGTCAGCCTACACTCCTCAGTAACAACTCCAGAAGAAAAAGTGCTTAATGGCTGGTTTGAGTAGAGGGTAAATAAATGAAAGTTGGACTCTGATTTAGCACAGTACTGTAAATGTAGTATGTGGGTGGGTAACGCGCACTTCTCTGTCCTTGGCAGAATTTCAGGTGCTGATGCTTTAATAAGGCCCATGCTCCTTCTCTCTTACTCCTTTCCACTGTAGCTGTCGAGTAACACTCATTCCTACACACACACCATCCGGCTTTCACCCTCGAGCCCTCTCACTGCCCAGAGTACAGCACTGCACCTACAGTACTAAAAGAAAACAGCTCACTAAAAATGTGCTCAGCTACAGAATCCGGCAGGATTTTATATGACACCCAGATTTAAAGGCACTTGCAATCTTATTTTACTGACACATCCATTACAACATACTCTGAGACTGAAGGTCTTCTCATTGAAATCATTCATGTGGATGTTAAAACATGAAGAGTATTGCAAAATCCTTTATTAGAGACAGGCTGCAGGAAGCTGTGTAATCATTATCCCAGCTGTGGCTTAGCAACACAGAATGTTATAAAGTTTGCAAATGATGTATACATTTTGTGTTCAAAATGAACAAATCTGTATGTTTGTAGAAGCTAGAACTGCACCAATCTATGTTTGGGTAAAATTGGCTCATATTGAGGTTCCCTTGAGGATATGATTGCATTCAGCAATGTGAGAATTTACAAAGTCACTTCACCACACTTCTCTCTCTCTCTCACTCTAACAGGACCTCACATGGAGATATTTCAATGCAGACATAATGACTGGGCACTTACACTGAGAACATTTTGAAGACATTATCTTATGTCTATATGTATATCTAGAGTAACATACAATGCTCACCATGTTGCAGAGCAGAGCAGCTGTAGTGTTGTCTTACTGGTGTTTTTCCCCAGGCAAAAAAATGAACCCTGGTCTGCTACACTAAAGCACTTCCTCCCTGTAAAATCTTTCAGAGAGAAGAGGGCAGGGGACAGAAACACATTTCTCATTACTCTCTTGGTTTTTGAACATTGGTCACAGAGTCACGGAGCATTTCTTTGTTGCTCATCTGTGATGAAAACAATAAACTCTCTGATACACAATGCAACCCCACGGTAATTCTGCACTAGGAGCTGGTTTGAGATATTGTGGGGTGGTTATGTGTTTGGACATTCAAGAGAGAAACTTTATGGAGATGGATAGGTCTCAAATCTTAACCATTCGGCTTCATGCAAGAACAAAACCTCAAGGCATTTCCACCACATTAATGTCTGTATAGTGAGGAAAAAGCTTTACAAAAGTTTATTGGAAACAGGAAGTATTCAGAGGGGATTTATCGATGAAAGTCCTTTTTTATGTCCTTCCAGCTCAAAGTACCCAAGCACTCTCATATCTGAACTCAGGATCACTTAAGGTCACATTTGTGTTATTGAGTAGGGCATCGCATAGGACTAAATAGAATTTCCAGTAAGTTATATACAGTTTATTTCCAGCTAATGTTGAAATAAACTGCTGATTACACTGAAAAATATACTATAAAATTCCAACAGATTATTGTCTAATAGGTGTACTAGATTATTGTAGTACATTACTTCACTGAAATTGAAGTCATCTCATAGCAATCATAAACTTATGCTACTCTGTAGCAATATTTTACATTTACATATTTACATTTACATACCTCTAAATATATTAATGTAAATGTAAATGTAATGTAAAAAATGGGCCATATATGGGCAAATGTTTATGGACAGCTGTCCTAATAAGTGAATTATGTTCATTTAAAATGCACCCTTTGCTGTAACAGTTGTTTAGCACCAAATTGTTTGTACCAATTGTATTGACTGGTATTGATTGAATTGCAGATTGAGAGGTGTTAAGCCTCCTCAGCATTAAGCTGTGGAGCAGTGAAACAGTGTTCTCTGGAGTGATGGACTGCAATACAATACAGTGTGGATGAGTTGGAGTTTATTGCTTCTGAGAAAGAGTGAAATCAAATTCCTACACTCTCAGATAAAAGGTACGGTAAAGGTACATTATTGTCACTAAAGGTACAAACAGTGTAAATGTACCTTTAAAGGTACAACAGTTGTTTTAAGTTCCTTAAAAGTATATTACATTCTCTTCTCCAGAAGGAGCAGTGATTATTTGTAGTCTTTCATTATAGAACTGTGTCAAATAAAAGAACATCCTGGAGTCCTGGAGATGAAACTGGGTGTATAAAACTTCTCCAAATAGAATATGGCACAGCTAGGTCCCTAATTAAAAGTATTAATATGTACCACTGAAGTCACCACCACAGTTACAGTTTTTCTGACAGTGTACAAAAGTCTCGACATCAGTATAAAGGAATTACAGTAAAAAGAAGTTTAATTTAAACTGCCAAATCCTGGCAGTAATCAAAACAGTGTTAAGTTTGAATTCTGTGGTAACCAAAAAAAATGATACATCTTTGTGGTCCATCCTTTGGTCGGCAGTGTCCTTGGAATCAGGTCAAACAACTGTGTGTGAACCACAAGATCATAAAGAGAACTGTTCCGGTAGGAATGGAATAACTCAACATTCATCACACCTGGCAGATGCCTAGAAACTAAGACATTATCCTCCTCATGGTCAACCCCTTTTCCCTTAGGACTGGGAAGAGGATCTGTACTGTGTTTTTCCCACAGTTCTCTTAGTCTGGCCTTCCCTGAGACACAGCTGCTTCTCTCCACAGCAGCAGGTCAAGGAAACTCCTCAGACACTGGAATGTTTTGACTGCTCTGTTTCTTTCAGGGCTAGAGACCCGGCCATGTTTCAGACTCTGACAAGAGAATCAGGGCCTTCGCTAAATTGCTTCCTTTCCCCACCCATTGGGTCAGTGTTATTGTGGGTGTTTGACAGACACGGTGCATGGATGTACAGTATGAGTACTTTGCACATATTTTCTCTCTTAGAAAATTGCGTGACTGTCTCTTTCGATGACCTCTCTGTATTAAAAATCCCAGAAAGCATGGGATCCTGTAGGATTTCCGTTCTTTTCTTTACCAGAACGATAAAGTGGACTTGTTGTCCCTGTTTTGAATCTTTCAACCATCCGCAACATCTGTAAATAATCAGCAGGGGAAGTGAAGGGAGGGAGGGGGTGATCGTACCCGTTCTCTATCAATGGGCCATTTCAAATGCACTTTTCTTTGCCTGATAAACACTGGCATGCCATGGCAAACTGAAGCCAGACCAGACCCACCCAGCACACCAACTTTAACTGGAAATGAATGGTCCTGTCCACTACACTTATTGATTTTGTCTGAGTGAAAGAGAAACAGCTGCGAGAATTATGGTTTAGGCAAAAATTGACTCCTCGTTCTTGGCTAAAAATAAGCAAATTCACCATTATTTCACTTTTCAAATGGCTTTCTTTCTGGTTCCATATTTGAGATTTTCTTGCAGGGTTTGGATGTACCAAAAGCATTCAGAAACTGCATTCAGTCTCTTTTGAAAAGGCTGTATTCAGGAATTATTTAAAAAGAAAAAAAGGAATTATAAATAAATAAATTAATAAATGTTATGAAATAATATTAATGAAATATTTACTTAATAAATTATTCAAGTATATATACATTTTAAAATAATAGCAGATTAGTTTAATTAAAACTAACAGTGGAACACAACCTCATCCTTCATAAAAGTAATCAATTTAACCCCTAAAAATTCATCAAGCTCATCAGAAGGTCATATTTAGGAATTATATCCAGGCATAATCCCCTAATGCCTTAAAAAGGTGTTCAGATGTAACTCTAAATCTTTATTCAAGCACTGCTCTATGTCTTATTCCCTTCATCGTTGTTAACTCAACGCAAGTTGATAGGATTGTTTCCATACCTTGCCCTATAGGTTTATGACATATGAAACCCTGACTGTCTGAATACTCAAATTTGATAAAGTCTTTGGAACACTATAAATTCAAAGTGTAAATGCTCTGTCACAATGACTGCTTACGTTGCTCATGACAATTCTTCTAGCAAAAACACCATGTTAGCGGGCATGTTAAGGGTAAACACTGAATTTTTACTGGAGGGGCATTTAACACAGATTTATTGCTGACTTAATTCGGCAAAAAGTTTGATGTTATATTTATACTTTATATATGAATGGCAATAATACATCATTCACAAACCCATATCTGTATCACCACATAATGCCCATTTAATTACAATGCTAATCAATATATATTTGTCTTTCTGTTTCATGAATATATTCAATGTATAAACAGTAGAGTGTCTCAGCAGTAAGGAGAAGTTTGAAAAATCAAATGTTGATCCAGACACATGTTGTGGGGAAAGGGGGCACCTGTTTGGCCATGGTTTCTGCCTGCCCCCAGAGATTGCGTCTAAAAATGGATCCCGATCTTTTTAATGGGGGTTTACTCACTAATGAGAATTACAGCCTGATATAGGTAATGCCTTAGGATTAATTCCATGCTAATCATACACAGATATTCATTCATTCATTATCTGTAAGTGCTTATCCAGTTCAGGGTCACGGTGGGTCCAGAGCCTACCTGGAATCATTGGGCACAAGGCGGAAACACACCCTGGAGGGGGCGCCAGTCCTTCACAGGGCAACACAGACAAACACACAGACACATTCACTCACACCTACGGACACTTTTGAGTCACCAATCCACCTACCAATGTGTGTTTTTGGACTGTGGGAGGAAACCGGAGCACCCGGAGGAAAACCACGCGGACACGGGGAGAACACACCAAACTCCTCACAGACAGTCACCCGGAGCGGGAATCAAACCCTCAACCTCCAGGTCCCTGGAGCTGTGTGACTGCAACACTACCTGCTGCGCCACCGTGCCACCCTATACACAGATATGTAAACATAAAACAACCCACAAGGTTCTCATGTATGTGTGTCTGTGTAATGTGCTGTTTTATATCCACACAGTTTACATTTTACCTCCATGTTATGAGTTATGACTTTCCTGTACATACTCATACAGTCCTATCTAAGGGTGCTGTTTTGTGTGTTTGTTATGTTTTGTTTTTCCTCCTCAGACTCATGATTGGACAGTTGTTAAACAGTTAAAACCTTTTAGGGCAATGCTTTAAACCCAGTCAAGTTCTTCCTTAGCTCATCCCATTTACCTAATACCAGTGATATATGAATAACAAACCAGTCACTGCCTTAAATATAGCAGGTAGCACAAGCTAAATATACTTTGTAGTGTTATTTGTGCTTAATGCTAGGAACTGTCTGGAACTTTTAATACAATCTAAAAGACCTTCCTCTATATACTATGCTAATACACAGAAAAAAAGCATCACTCAGCATATCTACCTCACTTTCTGTCCAGGATGAGCTGTTCAGCATTTGATGATGATGATGAAGAGGCTGCTAGAGAGAGAAGGAGACGAGCCAGACAAGAAAGACTGCGCAACATGGAGAATGAGGAGATTAGCAGCAGCACTGCCACCGAAATCAACAGCACGGACAGGTACAGAATCATTAAACCACCAGGAACATTCTCATAAAACACATCACTAATAACAGGTAGAGTTTCTCTGTAGAGTTTCCGTGTGATGTTAAAGTTAACCAAAAAGCTGTGCAGATGTGTAACTCATCAGAAAGTCATCAACACTCATGTGTCCACTATGTTGTTATAGGGAGGTCAATGAGATGACTTTCCCTTTAATAAAATACAGGGCAGAAAATGACAGGCTTTTGTGTCACAGATATAGAGGATGTTATGATACATTATCTTAACAACTTTCTAAATATTTCTGTCTGAGAGTGTAATAAAATCCTGTAACGTAACGCCGAGCTCATGTGTTCACCGCGGTGGAAGAAGTTTAAGTCACAAACGACGTGAGTGTGTTCCAATTCTGCTCTCAGCTCTTCAGCTGTTAAAAGACTTTAACCCTCATGCCCTTTTCTTCTCACTTTTAAACAACGTAGCTAATCAAAGTGCACCCTTTACGTCGTGGGTTTATAGCAAGAATTGGAAGGTGGAAAGTACACATAAAGGCTCATAACACTCAATCTACCACTAATGTCTGATGCTAACAGTCATTAGCTTCACTGTCTGCATGTAATCTAGCCAAACCTCAGTCTACAAAACAAGTTGCTGAATGGTTTGCAGTACACACGATGGTTTACAACAAATACAAACAGAGTTCTCTTACAGTCATAGATTTATGACTATGTTAACTAGACCTGCATCTGTAAGTATATCTGATTATGTTGTTGTTGGCACATCTATCCTTACAATGATCCCATTTATCTCTTTGTCAGTGTGAAAGAGGCAGGTTTTACAACTCTGATTACAAGCCAAGCATCTAATGATGATGACCAGGCTCTCCTGGACCGGCTGGCCAAGCGAGAGGAGCGCAGGCAGAGGAGGATGAAGGAGGCCATGGAAAGACAGAAAGAGTTTGACCCCACCATCACAGACGAAGACACCACTGTTACAGTGACCAGTGAAGACAGTCAGAGCCTCAGGAACCACCTGAGGGACACAGAAGTGGAGCCCACCACAAACGAGGTCAACTTCCACAGAATGGAAAAAAAAGAGGAGCAGAAAGAGGAGGAGGCAAAAGTGGAGGTGCAGGAGACAGCTGCAGAAAAGGTGGAGGAGCCTTTATCTCCATCAGGTGCAGAGGAACTGAAAGAGACACAAGAGGAGGAGAAAGACGAGAAGAAAGAGGAGGAACCAGAAGAGAAGCCTCAGAGATTGTACCTCAGAGAACAGGTCATTTGTCTACAGAACAGGTCCCCCACAGGGAGGCAGTCATGTTTAACATATATTTAGTACATAATCTCTAACACATCCAGGCCACTAGGTGTCATTGTAACAGGTGTCAAGTAGCATGAAGAAAATATGCTCCATAGAGTGGGTCCCTGCACAAGTGGGCATCCATACTGAAACTTGATGTAATGACACATCATTGCTCTCTGGCACATCAAGCTCATTAGGTGTCAGTATAATGACTTTTTAATAGTGTGAAGAAAAGACATTGAATATAATGACGGATTGTTCCTTTAAGACAAAACAGTTTAATAGAATGTGGTTTTGTGGCATGGGTTTTCTTAATGAATTTCAACTTTAAATATAATGTAGATTAATTTTTGTTTCTACAGGTATCTACAGAAGAAAAAAACAAAGAACTAATCTCCAGAAGTGAGGTATGGGTGTGTTATTATTCATTTTATGGGCTCCTGATGGATAATTGATAGGATGGAGTTTGAAGTAGTTACATAAAAAAATAATATTATATTTTGTAGGAAGAGTGTGAAGATCAAGCTGTGAGTGTTAAAATAGAGGCTGAGGAGAATACAGATAAAAGTCTAGAGAGTGCAGACTTAGAAAGGAAAGAGGCGCAAAAGGAAGATTTGCTACCAAAGGAACCAGTGACAGAGGAGGAAAAAGTAGAAGACACCAAGGAAGAACCTGTTATAACCAAGAGCAAAGAGGAAGAGAAGCTTATAAAGGAAGAAAAGCAGGTGGAGGAACAAAAAACAGTGAAGGAAGAAAAGCCAGTGGAGGAAGAAATGCCAGTGAAGGAGGAAAGGACAGTGAAGGAAGAAAAGACAGAGAAGCCCTCAGAAAAACCTGAAGAACCCCCAACCACTCCAAAGACCCTCATTCTAGAGAAACCTCCCCTGGAGAAAAAGGAATTGAAGAAACCGAAGCAAGAGGAAGAGAAACCACATATAGCAGAGAAGAAAGGTGAAGAAAAACCAGGCAGGTCAAAGCGAGAAGTAGAGGTGAAAGTTGAGCTCCCTAGGAAAGATGTGGAAAAACCTGCCGTGAAAGCGCCTGAGGAGAAACCGGGTCTGAAGAAGCCTGAAGAAAAAACGCAAGTCACAAAAAAGGATATTGAAGAAAAACCAAAATGGAAGAAGGAGGCTGAAGAAAAACAAAAAGCAAAGACTGAAGAAAATGTTAAACCCAAGGAGGTATTCTCCTTCCAGTCTGGGTGTGAGCTCTGCAGGTCACTAGTTCACTCGCTGGGTCTTTTCCACGCTTTTGTACTGTGTTTAAAAATATTCATATTCACAAAGTGTCTGTCTGTGCAATTAAAGGGGAACAATGCTGAAATTTCTTCATCATTTTTATTATTGAGGTTATAGATATTTTTAACATAAAAATTGATTATAAGATGTGATAGAAACCTGATATTACAATTTTTACAACACTATTAATAATCATTTTTTAAAACTAGACAAAATACTCATGAACATAAACATCCTTTATATGTTCCAGTATGTCCTGGTGATAATGATAGAGGCAGAGAAATTTTTGTCATTTTATTTTTATAGAATTGAGCATCTTCCATCAAACTAGTCATACTGGCATTTTTACTCGTTTAATTTTATTCATTTGTTTATGAGGAAATTTAGGGAAATTGGTGGAATTCCTCTTTAAACACAGACCTCACAGGCTTGGTCACCTCATTGGCTTGATGTTTGCTCACACTGCCATTATTAAGAACGGCTTGGTGCTGTGAGTTTGCTGTTTGTTTGCCTTGAGTTTGCTTTTTGAGCCAAGGCTGATGTGCTATAGGGTTTGAAGTCAGAAGAAATTCAATGTATTCTGGCATTTTAAGCATGCATTTTCCACATTTGCGCATTAGAATAATTACATCAAATTAACCCCAAATAGGAGTAGCTAGTACAGCAATAATTGTACCCAAAATCTGTTCCTACAATTGGCTATTACTTAGAGTTTGTTTTGGCCATTTCTGACTTCTACCTGTTTATTTTTATAACAGCTGAGTACTCTTTTATTTTATTGTAGGTTGTGGAGGAAAAGCCCAAACCGTTCTTTTTACGTGATAAAGTAAGCTGTCTATGATTTGAAACATTTTTACCCTGAGAAACAGCTCAGTATCACTTTCAGTTTCACTGTCTACTTCTCCATGTTTATCTCCACTTGAGCAGAAAGAACCAGTGAAGCAGCAGAATGAAGAAGATACTGCAGCTAAATTGAGGAAACCTGAGAAGCCATTGGGGTAAAAGTGATTATGATTTGAGAAAGGTTATACAGTAAAAAAATCAAGAGTTTCCCAGTTTAGTTGATTTTAAGAAACTCAAGAATTTACAAACATCAATAATTTTACATGAAACTCTTAACGAAGATCTGGAGACATTAATTTTATTTGAGAATTATTGAGTCTAATCAGAGTCTTAAATTCCTGCTGTGGTGGCTTTCACCTTATTTCACACAAAAACCCTGCACACAAAACCAATTCTAATAGTTCATTGGTGTGAGGGATTTTCAGTTTGATAAGTACTATAATATTATGCGTTATACAGTTTATATAGGTACGGTACATTTTTAATCGTACATAATTGTAAATGTGTGTGTATCTGTGTGTGTAGCCGTTTTGGGCTGCGTTCTGCTGAGGAGGAGAAGAAAGACACCAAGGTCAAGCAGGAGGCCGAGCGTAAGCTGGTGGAGCTGAAGAAGCGGAGAAATGAGACAGAGAGCGAGGAGTTTGAGAAGATGAAGCAGAAACAGCAGTCAGCTGAGGCCGAACTGGAAGAGCTAAAGAGGAAGAGGGAGGAGAGGAAGAAGATCCTGGAGGAAGAAGAAAAGCAGAAAAAACAAGAGCTGGCTGACAAGAAAGCCAAAGAAGAGGTATGCATATTTCAGAGACATGAAGCTTCTTAAAGAGTGTATGATCAAGCATGACAAGTGTCTGGACCTGATTCAACAAACACTGATGGCTTAACTGAAAGAAGGTCATTGAAAGTAATTTGTCCTGAACCGTGAACCATTTTTCAAAAGTGCAGTTAGAAGCGGCATTTCATTCTGAGATTCCTGACAGTCTTTCTTTTCTGCAGCAAGAGAGGCAGAAGATGAAGGAGGAGATTGAGCGCAGGAGGGCAGAGGCAGCGGAGAAGAAGCGCCAGAAAGAAGAGTCCTCTGAAGAGGGCAAGACGCCATTTAAATGCGTCTCTCCAAAAGGAGCTTCTACAAAGGTCAGATGTCCCTGACCTGACACTGCAGTGATGTACTAGCCTATATTTAGGTGCCTTACAAGGTGTTAACTGATACATATTTTACACCACTGGTCATTGACTTTCCCTGACTGGAAAAATAATAGTGTTCATCAGTAAATAATTAAATTTGTAGTTTTACACAGGCTGAGCTTATAGACTGCATCTATACTGTAGGCTACATTTTTCCTACGGATGCCAACTTGCCATTTTGTCCCTGCCAGGTTTGCATGATGCAAAATTTTTGGCACTAATTGCGATTTTATTCTTAAATCTTAAAAAAGTTTATTCTTAAAAAAGTTTTAAACTGGAGTACTAGGACCACAGAAAATATACACTCATCAGCCATAATATAAAAATAACCGCCTTGTTTCCATGCTCATTGTCCATTGAATCAACTCTACTGACCATATAGATGCATTTTGTAGTTATGCAATTACACACTGTAGTCCATCTGTTGCTCTTGTCCCTTTTCACCCTCTCCGTCAGTGGTAGGGACCCCCACTGGACCACCGCACAGCAGCTGTTTTCTTAAATAATCCAATAATACTAAATTAGGTTGTAGCCATGATTTGAATATATATATATTTTCAATCTCACATCTGACATCACCCCCCAACCCCAGTTCACATGACCCACAGTGTGAATACCTCTATTACAGGTTAATATATTTAAATGTTGGTTTGTTAAAGACATACATTACATACTGTACAGTAAGTGTGTTGTGTGAGATCATATGTGTATTTATGTATATATTTCTGAATGGTTTGTACAGATTGGAGAGAAAGCTGAATTTTTGAATAAATCAGCCCATAAAACGTAAGTGCCTTATCTTTATGATGTGTCCTTGTTGCTCAGTAGATACTGCAGTAAATACCAGTAAAGACTCTTCAATATTTTTAGGACAGTGAAGGCACCACACACCCCAATCGTGTGTAAGATAGGCAACAGGCTGGAGCAGTACACTTCTGCTGTTCAGGTGAGGATAACAGACTTTTTGGACTGTAGATCATGTTTCAAATATGCCAGGACAAAGCAAAAGGATGGAAATGTAAAAAAACCCCATAAAATATATATTTAATAATACAGTTATTTATTTTAATCCAGACTAAAGACGTAAAATCTCCCAAGTCTCCAGTGAAGGACCTTCCAGTGGTAGAAGGGGTGCGTAACATTAAGAGCATGTGGGAGAAGGGTAACGTCCAGAGTCCTCCTCCTCCAGGACCCGCTGCCTCCCCTGCTGCCACCAAGGTACAGGACAATATCTGACCCAGGGCCACTATCAGCATGTAGTGTTAGGAAATAGCCATGAGCTGCCCCTAAACTGAACTAAATCTATATGTTGTGCACATTGGGTGAATCTTACAAATCAATGATGCTGAAGTTTATGAGATATTACAGATCTATCAGGGAATAAGTCTCATAGGTTTTTTTCTGATGGTGGTCCAGGTTTTGGATGGCTGTCAGTAGTAGCGTTTTTTAATCTCGGAACTTCTTCTTTTTAAATATTATTTAGATTGTATTATGTGTTATTATATTCATTCTACACATATTTCAGTTTTTTGGGGAACAACAGGAAGGCATTCAATGATAAGTAATACACAGCAGTTTTCTATTTATCATTGCTCCTTGCCAAGTGATCTCAAGATTTGCTCACCACTAAACAGGAAAGGCTGTTAGCTGTGGATACGTAAATAATAATAGTGGATTTTGCCTACGCAGGAAACAGCTGGACTGAACATCGGTGTGGCAGGACGCATCAACAGCTGGAAGACCAAAACTCCAGAGAGCAAGACCCCTGATACAAAGCCAGCTGAAGAAAAGCCCACTGAGACGAAAACTCCAGAGACAAAGACCCCTGCACCAGGAAAACTGGCAGGAGGCAAACCTGTGAGTACACAGTTCATTTATAAAATCAAGTTGTTGGTCTTATATATTTTAATATCTCACACCTAAAATGATCATTGTTCATGGGTTCTTTAGTAAAGAAAATGGTTTAATATAGAACCCTGAACATCCAAAGAACCTTCTGAATGATTAATGGGTTCTCTGCACAGTGAAAGGGTTCTTCAGATTGATAAAGAATGGTTTTATTGATCACTTTTCAGAAATTTGTTCTATATGGCACCATTATATTATAACAAGCTTGGCACTGTAACTGTAAAAGAAATCTTTTTGTGCAATATAGAACTTTTAGCACATTTTCACATGTGCACATAAACCTTTACACATTCAAAATGCTCTTTACGTGTTCATGGTTCGATGAAGAATCGTTTGTTTTACTAAAGAACCCTTGAAAAAACATCATTTTTAAGAGTATACATTATACTAATGATTCTTACATTTCTGTGAGGATTTGATGGCATCCAGTCGAGAGAAGGTTTGTGAGGTCAGGTAGCTATGTGGGATAATATGTTCTGGATTAAAAACACCACGTCCGCTCATCCCAAAGGAACTGGAATGAGTATCATCAGTCCAGAAAAAGCAGACCTGCTGCTCCCTAGACAAATGATAATATTCCCCTCCCCTCTATGGCATTGAGAATGGTGACTCATGTTTACCTGCTCCATGTGACCCTTTTAATTTTTAAAGGATTTGTATGAAAATTATACTGTATGTTTATGCACAATTGAGCATCTGTGTCCACAGTGGGGACACTCTGAGGTAGCTGAATTCACTCATCGTAAGTCGTGTCCACAAACGTTTGGCCATATTGTGTAATTCACATGTTGGAATGGAGTAGTAGTTTTGACCAGAGCATCTGTGAAAACAGTTACACATCACCATCTACTGGCCATGCAGAACTCGTCTCCTGAGAAGAAGATAAGCAGTAACTGGGAATCGATTTCTAACACCCGAAACACTATACCCTCTTTTCTCATCAGACAGATTGGCCCCAAAAAGCCTCACTGAGGATAGATGATAATGTATGTGGCAATCAGCTCAAGGTCAGGCACTTTAAGAGTTCGTGCTCTGTGGTCAGATGGCAGGGGTCCAACATTTCTCCCAGGCTTCTCCCCTTCTCTCCTCTCCCAGACTGTATTTCACACGTAGCCTATGTTTATTTTAAGCTACTCTTGCCATTAAAGATCACTTCTAGTGTAATGTCTCTAATGTACATACATTCAGATGTGAATGGAACTCTTAGTCCAGTCACTGTAGCTTTCTCCATTGATCATATTGACACTGGAGCTGGAGGACAGTCTCTGTGGACGTTAAACTAACCTGATACATGAACATTGTGTCCCCTGCCTGAAATGTAAACCTCATTTTCTCCAAACAGAGTTTCCTTTTAAATATCCACATTTGTTTTAGGAGAAGAACTACAGTGTCCTTAGATTCCTTAGATTGTCTTTTTATTCTCAGTAGGGAGAATATGCACCATTATAAATCATAGACTTTCATTTATTTGAATTTTCTATGAAAACACATGGCCATTAGGACCTCTCTCAGGGCTAGATCAGGCTAATCCAGCACTGTCTGATGGATATAGCTCAGAACCATAACCTCTCCATGGGGAACTACTCGGTTCGCCTCTGAATCTTGGTTTGAATAATGTAGGAGTGCCCTCTAGGGGTTAATAGTTTTAAACTGGAGTACTAGGACCACAGAAAATATACACTCATCAGCCATAATATAAAAATAACCGCCTTGTTTCCATGCTCATTGTCCATTGAATCAACTCTACTGACCATATAGATGCATTTTGTAGTTATGCAATTACACACTGTAGTCCATCTGTTGCTCTTGTCCCTTTTCACCCTCTCCGTCAGTGGTAGGGACCCCCACTGGACCACCGCACAGCAGCTGTTTTTTGGCCGTTGGATCTTTTTCTGTGCTGCAGTGATGTGTTAGAGTGTGTTGTATTGGTACAAGTGGGTCAGACACAGCAGTGTTTCTAGAGTTTTTAAACACCTCACCCATTGGCTGCTGTACTAGACACCTAGGTTATGGCTAAACTCAGAGATTGTAGCACATCTGTTGCTGCACAGTGTAGAATGTGTAGAAATGCGGAGGTGGCTTTAATGTAATGGCTGACTGGTGTACATATATGTAGTGCATACGATGTTAAGCTACAGAGATGGTTTATATGCAAAAGGCATTTTTAAAAAAATGCTTTTAAAAGTAACTTGTATATATTTTCCATTCCTCGATGCAGTGTTGTGCAAATATCAAAGGCAATACATTCACTTGTCTTATTTTAAGGTCAAGATCTACATTAAGACCAGCAGAGCTGTCATCATCATATAAAAAGTACAGAAAGCTTTTATCTTAATTTTGTCATGAGTCTGAAAAGGATGTGTAGCCTCTAAGAAGGATTTACTGAGAAAAATAAAAGACGGTAAAAGTGCAGAGTAAAATTTAAGAAATGATGAGTCTGAAATTGTAACCTGGGTCATTTGTATCATGAGGTTGGAAAATAAATCCCAGCACATTACGGTAAAAACTCAAAGTGAGTCTTTTGAAAATAATGTAATTGTAATAAATGCAAATTATTGCTTTTTGAGATTTAATATAATCTTGTGATAAATATAAATTTTCTACTTTCTTCTTAATCCTGAAAAATGACTTCACTTTCACGTAATTGCTGTTTTGAAGTAATTTGAAACAAAACAAATGGAATGACTGTCTCTGACATTTGCACACTGCTTTATATGCTTTGCCATTTTTGCTCCATTCCTTTTCATTTGTTTCTGTGAGGTTTTATAGCTTCATCTTAATCTCAAATCGTTTGTTTCTGTAGCTCTGAAAGCTGAATAACTTCTTCTTGGAAGTTTTCCACAGCTCTCCTTCATCCTGGTCTTTTGCTTTCTCTGTTTGCTGTTCCTCTCTCCTCTCTGGGCTGATGAGGTAAAGCTGCTGTCAGCTTCAAAAATATCTGGACAGTATGAGGGTCTTGGTTACAGGTGTGTAATCAGTGTGCTGTCTGATTTCGCTAGGAACCAAAGCCAACTGACGTGTCTAAAGCTCGAGGCATGTGGGAAACCAAGGGCTCGTCTCCTTCAAAGGTAAACCCACTAGAACTATTTCAATAGGCACAATCCCTCAAAATCCAGAGATCTTTTTTGTGTTCTTCTTTTCATTTGCTGTGCTTTAATGTGGACTCCATTTGATACATTTAGCAAAAACAGTGACACAAAGTCCCATATCTGGATTAAAGGTAAACACAGTGAGTACTGCAGGAGAGCTGACAAGACTGTGCAATTGCAAGTTTATTCTTCACTTTGTGCTTTAGACTGAGAGTGTGCACAACCACTGAATGGCTATATGGAGTGACATCATCAGGAGGTTGAGTGAAGTGCGGGGCAAAGCTGAATACATTCACCTAAGTAAACAATATAAATGAGGCTCAATTATAAACCTTTGACTACGATCAAAAATGTGTGTTACAACCTCACAGGAGATTGTGCTCTTTGCTTGTGTATCACATTAGATTTCAGTTGTTAAAGTACGTTTCTACACACTGTTCAAATAATGAAAAACAGTGGTTTAGAATATACCAAAATGACATGGCATTTACAATTTGCTCCCAAAGTATATAGGAGCTGCGCTGTACAGATTTTTTCAACTAAATAGGGTATTGTGTCTTGCTGCATTGGTTTGCTGATTCATTTTGCATTGTATTTTCTCAAATACAAATACACATACATAGTGTGAAAAAGGGTGTGTGTGTGTGTATGTAATGTGAGCAATGCTTGGTGTTGTTTTGCAGTGGAAACCATGCTGTGCGCATCAGTCAGTGCTCTCATAATTTATTTTAAACTGGAATGATGTTTTTAAAGTTTGAATGATGTTTTATAATGATAACCAATGTTAAAAACTAGCGGTACATTTTTAATGACCTGATGAGTTTGAACATTCACTACTTGCATCATGTTTATGATTTTTGGGTGTTGTTTTTATTCCAGGTGTTTCCATTCAAGGGTAAATCAGTCACAAATGGTAAGTTAAATTCTGCCAGATTTATGTGTTTTTTCTTAAACTCTTAAACACATAACCAGGGCACATAAGACAGGGCAAGAACAAGAAACGAGAAACATTAAAGCCTGCATTCTATGGGTCCCACTGGAATTGTGTTGCTAATAGCCCACAGTTCTAATAAAATGAGACATGGTTTGTCATTCATCCATTTGGGGTAGGCAGGAGGGAAGGAGGGAGGGAACCCAGGACCTTGAGGTGTTTCACAACTGAAAATATCAACCATAATTAAAATATGTGCATCATAAAATATATTACATCAACCCAATCACAGCCCATATGTAAATAAACTGAAGGACGTAACTGTATAATATATATTTACATTTTTTATTTTGTAATGGAATAAATGAATTGCAGGGTAAATCAGCTGGTTGTTGCTGTAGGTGAAATGCAGTCTTTTGAAGCTGTGTGATGTAGAGCTGACACTGAGCAGACATTGTTGTGTTCTGTAGGGTGTGAGGGGTGCTCAGATGTTCTGGGGAGTGTTGGACAGAAAGAGGGTGACAGCACATGCTCTTTGTCCAGCGCCGTGTCAGAACCTCCATAAATCACTCAGTCAGAATGCCACACTGCTCTATATTTACAGACTCGACCTTCTTACGTGTCCATTCACCTGCGCTGCTGCAGCACTTACACCTGTCACTTCTCACTGCAGCTGTCCTAACTCAACAAATGAATCATGAATTTAGAAAAATCTGAAACTTGTCAAAAATAGAGAAATATTACATCTTAAGCTTGAAGCTTTTGCAGAGGACACACTTGAGATGTCTGAAATGTATATAATATCATTAATTCTCAGAGTTAATAGGGCAGATATCTTGACAGATGTATGTCAACATTGGGTTAAGTGTTTTAACCAGGGACTCAAAACTAAACCCTGTTCTTATGAGTAGAAGTCAACAGATTGCCCACTATTCCAAACATCCAGAGATTCACCCTAAACTGAGATGCACTCCCAGTAAACAATTAGCCGTTGATTCAACGTTGAAATAACGTAATGACTGCCGTCTAATCAACGTTCTCTTAAGGTTGAAAATGAAAGTTGAAAAGACGTCCAAACACAGACATTGAAAAGACGACTATTAGACGTATTTTGGACGTCCATTGATGTTATTAATTGGTCCCGAAATAAATTACTTGTATAAAACGCGTTTTGGACGTCCACTGACGTTACCGATTGGTCACCACTTAACCAACTTATTAAGATGGATTTTGGATGTCCATTGACGTTTAAAATATGTCCTTGACGGACAGACTACTTTTAGACCTATTTTGAATGTCCAGGGACGTTCCTTGTTTACTGGGCTACGTCTGTGTCAAACTTTGTGCGTTAATAACATGTTAACACAATATATGTTTAATGGCACTGATTTTTACAAACACAATAAACACTGATATGTAGTTTGTCCCTGTGAACCATCCATAGTTCTAGGGTACTGCTTTATGTTCCACTGTGTCACATGGCTCTGCTCACTAGATGCTCACTCTTCTCTGTTGTTATGGAAAATAAGTAAACAACCCAGTGTGCACCCACAACCACTCGAGGTCTGGTCGGCTCTCTACTGATTGGCTCAATGTAGTATGCAGTCAAATAGCTTAACGTTAAAATGTGCCTCATAAAAGTGTTATTCAGACAGTGTTATAGTAATGTGACCCTGGTGTTTAAAGACCCAGTTGGTGGGTGAAGCTTTACCAAGAATAAAATTTGATATTTCAGCTGTTTTCTTGTGACATGTTAGAAAAAATACACAGATGTCCTCCTCTTATTTTAAATAGAAAAACCTACATTAAAGCCTTAAATATGAGCAAATAAAATTGTTACAAGAAAAAAAAGATAAATCTCGATTAATTATTTTAATAATTTGACACCCTGTGTTACTGTGCTTTAAAGGTTTCTTAGGGTCAGAAACTACTAGGTCAAGATTATTTAACTAGGGTTTGCGAAGTGATTTGTGGTATTAATCCTTCATTATATGCTGGTTACATTAACTTTGTAACTCCAGTGCATATCTAACTGTTTTCACTTTTTATTCACTTCATTTCCAGTGACAATAGCCATAAATTCACTAATTTCTCATGAATAAATAAATAATAGTTTCAAAAACTGTTCATTTTTTTAAATGCCCAAATTCCCATCAGATGAGAAGTGTGTAAATCTTATTTGTGAGAAAGGTGGAAATCAAACTTTAAAAATACAGGCGTTCCTGTCCATCTATCCACTTTAAGGTGTGTCAAGATGTGCCAAGGAGCCATTTCTGCAACATTATACAACTAAAATAAAACAACTAAAGGGGAAAAAATATGTCCTCAGCTGCTGATGTTTTCAATCAACAATTACAATAAACTGACCACTCCAGAGTTCAGATGTCAGCCATATTAAAGGTCTTTAAGATTAGTTGGATCTTTAGAAGCAAATAATACAAGCAACTTTGATTGTTTGGAGATCTTTGGAGGTTTGGAACAGTGTCCCTATGACTCCATTTTTCAGTCTGAAGAAGGAATTCATCACAAAAGTATGTCATGTGTAATATAAGCAAAGGAGAACACATTAAATAAAAATGCTATACTTGGTTGTAAATGCTTGTGTGTTTTAATGAGCATTTTAACAGGAGGTCATCTAAGTGAGAGGTGGTGTCTGACATTTGCACCGTGATTTATACTGTTAATAGTTCTTAATATCACTAAATACCAGTCCGCTTCCTCTATATTCAGAGGCGTTGTTCTTTAAGCTTTGCTAAATCTCTCATCCTGCACAGGTTTAGAGCTGAAATAGCTCCAAAGATTGGTGTCCCACCTCTTTGCTAACGTGAAAGGCATCTGTCCATCATGCTTGTGTCACAGGCCTCAGATTGTTTCTCACTGTGTACGTGTGTGTGTGTCAGGGTCACAGAAAACATGCAAACACGCACTGAGAGATTCCAATGAATAGTGAGAGGCGCCTGACCTCCTCAGTGTCGTGTGAAGTGCATAAAAGTTTCCTCTCTTTCTCTACAGGAACAAGGAAATAAACACAGCTGAATGTCCCTTATGAAGAGAAGACAAGACTGCTGTTTAGCATGTGTATGTTTTACAAACATTTATGCCACAACCGGGTTGGGAAAAAAAATGTAGAAATTGTCATTCTGATTTAGCATTCAGAATAGTAATAATATAATGTCGCTCTCAGAACAAAATCTTTGTATCTCCATTTAATTGATTTGACCCAGCTAACTTAGACTGAAATTTAATCATCTCCTAAAAGGTTTGGGGCATTGGTGTTTTGATCAGAGAGCGACACGTCCTATGCAACATTTCTTGTACTAGTCAATAATCAAGCTGACACCCAGACTATACTGAGTCCTGGTTTAAGACGTAGAGTTAATCCAAGTTAATTTCCCTGGACTAATTTCTTTGGTTGACAAAAGAAATATAAGCATTGTAGAAGCTTCTAGTATTTTGTGTATTTTTGGCACATCTCGACTTGACGTTTCAGTGGTCGTCACCAACCTGTGAAGATACTTGGCTAAAGCATTTAACTCAGTCGTTATTACAAATTTGTCTCATTATTTGATGTTATTTGCTGAAGTCATGATCTCTGCGAGTACAGCACTTAGAACACAGCTTTTACATCCAGTTTAGCATTCACCGCATACAAGGTAAGAAAGTAATGTGATCCACTTTAACGGTGGAATAAATCTTTTATTTTCCACTGTAATTTCTAACAATCGCTGGTCTACTAATAGCCCTGCTTTAGCAAACACATAGAGACTCTTAGAGTTGGATACTTAGCATTAGAATCACAGACACTTTTGCACAAATTCAGAATGTCCACAAGTTGTATTGGAGTGTTTATACAATTAAATTTGTGCTTTATTATAAAAAGAGAAAAAAAATCAGCATTGAGTGTAGCATCTGTATTATCCTTCAAACTGTACTAATTAAAGTGGATATAAAAGCTCTCCTTGTCCAGTTTTTTTTTTCATGTCCATTTTGACACGGTTTCTTTCTGACATTCTGACAAACCAAGCATCCTAACATTTAAAACTTCAAAGGGTTCAACTGTGGATAGAGAATGTGGTGTTTTAAAGTTTGAGAATTTCACTGAATAATGTTTGTGGATATAATAATGGTAATAATAGACTTAGACCTTCAGCACACACCAATGAGAAAGACTTGTGGTCACATGGGGTGTGTATTCCTGAGGGTGTGGGTGTTGGTGTGTGGGTATGTGTGTTAACCTTGGGGACTGGACCCACCTGTCTGGACCCTACACTCCATAGAAGAGGCACTCCTCTCTGGACACTGGGTAAGAGGAATCTCCACATCAGAGCAGCTTTTATCTATCGTACAATGCCTTTATTCTATGATAAAAAACCCATGCATCATTCAATATCAGGGTATTTATATATTGTTTGTTATGATCAATTACCTCAGTGTTATAAACTCTGTTTAAAACAGATACTGCAAGTATACACAAAAATATCAACCAACTGCAGCTTTTATCACAGAGAGCTGTAATTATTCTATTTGACTTTATCTAGCGCATAGTTTTTGATGGTGTTTATTTTTAAGATGATATTTCTGGCACATTGTGTCTGTTCCAGACCTAAAACATCGATGTTTCACGATATTTCGTTAAGTTTTTATGTGCAACCGCATGTTTTCATATATTATGCACATACTATTGCAGTAGGAAGGAAATCATTTGTTTCCTAAAAGTAACCTTTAAGGAGAGCGTAAAAACATCTGTGACTTTGAATGGAAGCTAATAGAATAAGTTATTACTTTCAGTAAATCTGGAGAATTTTAGACGTTTTTCAGAAGCATTTCAAAATCATTGCATTGTTTAATCATAATTACGGTCAAACTTGCATGGAAATATTTATTGCATTGATGGAATAAAATTCTATTCACACATAAGTAATATGCACATTTTAATTAAACAAATTTAGTGTATTAATTATTTTGTATACACTGATTTTGCCTTGGACCCAGTTTTCTCCCCAATCATTGGTCATCAGTCAATTGCACCTGCTAGCTAATACTCCCCAAATTACACACAATGCCACCAACCTGGGAGGGTGAATGCAAGCACATGCTTCCTCTGAGACATTTGAACCAAGCTACAATCTTTTTTTAAACTGCTGTTAACGCAGCTCAATGCATTGGAGGAGAACACCAATTCCTCATATCTGCTACGCCAGCAAACAGATGCCTCTGGTGGAGAGCACTGTGCTTGTCTGAGGTCACCAGGGACCTAACTGGCAATCTCCTGGTGATAGGGCCAGTGCTTGGACAGCTATATCACCCAGGAGCTCTTAATTTGAATTTAACCCTAACTTGTCAAATGATATCTTTGTGGATCTCTGTTGATTTTTGTAAAAGAAAGTTGCTGTGCTGTATTTAAGGGAGTAATAACTGCTGATAGACATGGCCGACAGTGAAGACATTATGGACGAGGAGGTTCAGTAAGTGGCTGAATGATTTTGTTACATAAACATGAGTACAGGAGTAAAGAGCATCATTTATTTAATTTTAATACCTGTAATAGTTTAATTCCATAATTAATTAGATCTACATCATGTTCTCAGCACTAATAACAGGCCTGTTGTGTCTGTGTCACTGTGTGTTTTTAAACAGGGAGGAAGGTAGGTGTGCTTTTTAATATTTTTTTTTAATTCGTCCACTGACCTGTGTCACAGTCATTAAACTTTCTAAAATGAATGGAGCAGTAGAACTGTTATGTAGAGTGATGGAGCCCCATCCAGTACCTTTGGAATAAGCTGGAGTTGTGTTTCTGATTCAAAACCATTCCTCCAACAGCATCACCTTCACAAATGGTCTCATGTCTGAATGCTGTCAAATCCTCGCAGCAATGTCCCAACATGAATTGGCCTTCACAGACTAGTACAATGCAGCAAAGGGGAAAAATCGTATTAATACCCTGCGTTTTCAGTGATCATGCCTATATAGAGTATTTCTGTATGTATGTCTGGTCCCTCGAAAGGCGTAAATATGTTTGAGAATCACATTCATGTTTGGGTACTACTCTTTCATTAATAAATATGTTGGCTTAATGCTTTGTCCACTGATCACCTGTTTTCTTCTCTTCAAATACAGTAGACGACTCCAAACTAAAGCCAAAGTAAGTCTGTTCTTCAGTCTTAAGCTCTCACACTGACTAGTGTTCCAGTCAGGAAAAGCTAAATATAATTAATTTAATTTTTCATTCTATAGATTTATGACGAATATTCAGCCTCCAAAAATCCCAGAAGGAGAAAAAGTAGACTTTGATGTAAGTAGACTTTGATAACTAATATTGTGTTTGTTATCAATCCCATTATTCATTTTTAGCTGAAAAACTAGTTATACAAAAAGCAATTTGCCATTGATGTGAGGCACCAAAGCATCCCCCTGTGGCGCAGTCCCTAAATGTGAGTACACGTGTGAGAAATAATGCCCCCTGTTGGTGTAAATCCTAACCATGAGTGGATGAGTGAGTTACAAGCTATGAGGTGCTACCTATGTATACACAGGCGTCTCTAGCCTCTTTTTAGGAGTGGTTTAGAAGCTAGCTGCTGTGGCATTGATAAACATAGCCCCGTGTGTTGATATTAAAGCCCAGGTACTGAGCTAATACAGTCTGTATGTAAATTAGCTATTTAATGTTACTGATTGACTTTTTTTATCCAGAAAAATAGTGTCAGGTTCAGTGAATTCATTGCCCCCAACAGAGTGACCAGCTATTTTTTTTTTGTTTATTGCTTATCCCTCATTATGTTTAAATTTAAATATGATTTTTTAGGCAATACTTTATAAACAGACGGTTTATAAAAGAAAGTTTTCTTAGATTTGTCTACTTATAGGAATAAGGAATATACTTCCTTTAGATGTATGCTATTGATAATCCACTGTTAAGTTTCAATATATAGTTTTTAATTTGTTTTGTATTGTTTTAAAAATCTGTCTGTCTGTCTATAGGATATCCACCGTAAGCGTCAGGAGAAGGACCTGGCAGAACTTGAGGCTCTAATCGAGGCTCACTTCATTCAAAGGAAGAAGGAGGAAGAGGAACTAATAGCTCTGGTTAACAGGATTGTGAGTGTTTCAGCTTTACTCCACTGCCCCCTGCAGCCCACACTCTGATTTGAGCTTCAGCGAGACATGAACAGTCTGTGGTCAGGATTCAATAAACAAGTGTGTTATTAATGTGGAAATGAGGTACACGAACTTAGTACGTTTTGTGCTTACTTTTTAGGCACATGGGTCTGAGAGTGGATCACTAGTGTGCTAATGTCATCAACAGTTTATTGGTGTCTGTGTGTGTTCAGGAGAAGCGTCGTGCTGAGAGGGCCGAGCAGCAGAGGGTCCGAGCCGAGAGAGAAAAGGAGCGACAAGCCAGACTTGCTGTGAGTTATTGTCATTAACGACAGCACTCACTTACAGCTCTCACAGTCCAAAAAAACTGAGAAGACCAGGACATAAACTTCTGTTTCTGTGCTATTAAAAAATTCAGCTCAAGTTCTACAAGGAAAACCAGAACTTCATTTATCAAACTTTAGTCCATGAATGAGCCAGTTTCTGCTCCATAGAGTGGGTCCCCCAAGTAGCAGAGTGAAGTAATAATAGCTGACTATAAATTTACGCCTTTCTACCCACTTCAGAAGAATGTTGATGCACTAGGACTTTTGAGATTCTTACTTTTAATGCACTCAGTCATACAAATGTCCAAATGTTTGTAGACATACTGGATTTTTTATCATAGAGTTTAAACTGTGATCTGCAGGAGGAGAAAGAGAGGAAGGAGCAAGAGGAACAGAGGAAGAAACTAGATGAAGATGCCAAGAAAAAGAAAGTTCTCACCAACATGACCCACCAGTACGGGGGTCTTCAACAGAAAGTGAGTGATTCAACAGAAAGTGAAATGTCTGTGAATATCATCTCATCTCATCTTCTTTTCCGCTTATTCATTTCAGGGTCGCGGTGTGTGAATATCATTTACCCTTTAATTCCTAAAGACACTTTTGCATATTTTCAGTGCATTTTGAGATTCTGTAACTAAACTGGATATCTAAACTAAGTACCGAAAAACCTCTAATAAAAGGTCAATATCTATACTTAAGTTTTATCATCACAGTAAATAAAAAAGGCATTCTGTTACTTTCATAATAATTAAGGTAAGGGAAAAATTTTTAATGTACCAAAAAATAAATTTCCCCCACATGTGCTTGAAAAAAATAAAGCATTCTAATGTATCATGAGAAAAAATTTTTCCCCAAACATCCATCCATTCATTATCTGTAAGCGCTTATCCAGTTCAGAGTCGCGGTGGGTCCAGAGCCTACCTGGAATCATTGGGCACAAGGCGGGAATATACCCTGGAGGGGGCGCCAGTCCTTCATAGGGCAACACACATACACACACGGACACTTTTGAGTCGCCAATCCACCTACCACCGCGTGTTTTTGGACGGTGGGAGGAAACCGGAGCACCCAGAGGAAACCCACGCTGACACAGAGAGAACACACCACACTCCTCACAGACAGTCACCCAGAGGAAACCCACGCAGACACAGAGAGAACACACCACACTCCTCACAGACAGTCACCCAGAGGAAACCCACGCAGACACAAGGAGAACACACCACACTCCTCACAGACAGTCACCCGGAGCGGGAATCAAACCCACAACCTCCAGGTCCCTGGAGCTGTGTGACTGTGACACTACCTGCTGCACCACCGTGCCGCCCTTTCCCCAAACATGTCCTTTTGTTTTCCCCAAACATGTCCCTTCGGGGGCTCCGTACATAGTGGATCAAAAGAAATGTTCCAAAATCTCAACACACAAAAAAACAGCTTCTGTTAGTCACCATCACTGGACCTAACAGTGGTTTTCTATATTATGTGAATATTTCACGATGAATGGACAAATAAACATACTCCAAATTAGCTTGGAATTAAATCACTGTACATCAATTTCCTTTCAAATTGAAGGGCTAATTTTTGGACAGTATCATATATTACTTTCAGAATATGATACCCCTTTACTGTAAAGTTATCTTTCCAGATGGACAGCATACACCAGCAGTGTATAATCAGCACTGTGTGGTTTTGAATGGATTTCCAGACAGATGGCCGTAGAGGAAAGAAGCAGACGGAGAGAGAGAAGAAGAAGAAGATCCTAGCTGACAGACGGAAACCACTGAATGTTGAGCATCTGAGTGAGGACAAGCTGAAGTAAATTGCCTCCCTCACTCCAACCCCAATTTTTAGATCTGGAAGTTAAAGAATAATTTTAAATAGAATTGAAGTGTGAAGAATTGAGAAACTTTACTCTGTGTGCAGAGATAAGGCCGCTGAGCTGTGGCAGTGGATGATGGACCTGGAGGCAGAGAAGTTTGATCTGGCCGATAAGCTGAAACGGCAGAAATATGATGTAAGAAGAAACTGCATAACCATAAAAACACATAGCCAGTGTTTCAAATATAGTGTAATGTGTAACCGTCATGAGAGTGGTTTCTTTGTGTGTACCTGCTAAAGTTATCACAATGTGCTCAAATGAAGACAATATAAATACAAATGACTATTACCAATAAGTACATGACACCTGCATAGGTTTTTTTGGCAAATGACATACACATACATTAATATTTATAAACTGAAATTGATTTAGTGATGCCATTTTAGCCCAAATATGTTACAAAAATGGACACTAGCTGGATAAAAAATGTTTATAATATCAGTGCTGTTTAGCCTTAGGTGTACCACCCAACAATAAAGTGTTACAGTGTATTTGGAATATTGGTATGTAGAATTTTAAATAATCAATAATGAGCAATATTTACAGCTTTAAAATGACAATTGGATATGATAATGGAAAAAAACGGATTTAAGGACATTAAAGAAACAGAACATACTGATCTTAATTAACAGATTAATAGCTGTTCCAGAGTTCTGGTTCAGTTTACTTTAAACAAGAATGAGAAAGAGAAAAAGAAGATGAACAGAAGCCCTCGAAGATCAAGGGACCATGCTGAACTTGAGCAGATTGGTGATGTAATTAAGGAGCCTGTATTTTGTAGATGCGGTCTGTTAACGTTTAACTTCTGCTCATCTGTCTCTCTTAGATCACCCAACTCCTTGTCCGAGTTCAGGACCACCAAAGGTAAGGATCTGGCATGTACAAAACTGTCTGTCACAAACTAAGTTTAATGTGAGACATTTCTACTAAGTTTTTAAAACTGAACTGAAAGTGAGACTACTGGGAAGAATAGAAGCGACACCAAATACATTAAATACATTTCGTTTCTGGTTTGGTTTAGTTTAGTTTAGTGTATATAAGATGTATTAGATTGAGAAACTAACTGATTACTAATTTAAAAAATTACATTTTTTTTAAATGTACATAATTATTCTTAAACCTTTTTTTTAGAGCAACTTTATTGTAAAGCACCACTAGTACACTGTGCTGTAATGCATAAAAGTATTTCTCTGAATGAGTGTATAATATACTTCAATTTGAATGCTTTATATGTAGGCTGTATTTATGTACTCCAACTGTTCCTACATTAATAGTGTAAACCCTTATCATCATCATCTTCTCTGTTTATTCATTTCAGGGTCACGGTGATAGTGTAAACCCTGACTGTGATTTCTGCTTTTACTTTGCAGTGCTAAGGGACGTGGCAAGGGCAAAATGGGTGGCCGGCTGAGGTAGAGTTGCTGACTTTACAATGGCCAAAAGCAGGCAGACAGAAATGGTTTTGTGCACTGTGCAGGCTTTTGTGTTTTGTTCCGGTCATTAAAGATATTGCAAGTGCGAGAAATTTCTGTACATTTCTGCTTGTCTTTTTTCTGTCTGTTGATCTTATGAATAAAGAATAGCTTAGTCTTCCTGACACATTATGGTTTTCCAATGAAAACCATAGCAAAAATAGCAGCTTTCCAGGAGAAGGAAAAAACCTTAACCTTAACAATGGACGTTAATGTAAAATGATTTTATTCCAAATAACTTTGGAGCATTTCTATTGGTCCATTCATCATTAAATGTATACACAATGTGAAGGACAGTTGTAGTGTTCAAATGGTGTATTAAAATAAAAATTGACAAAATATAGATACATGTTTTTCACTGGACAGCGACAGTATGCTTGGTGTGATCGGTGTTAATGTTCAATAACGTGTTTAAAACAAAATGTTCACAAAAAATGTTAAATAATGTTTGAATATAGCACAATAAACAAGGCAGAATATACCCAGAGTTGCATTTCATAGGGTAACAGACTGTCCATCTTCCCATTTACACACGTCAATGGCAAAAGCTTGTATTCTGTATTTGTTGGGACTATTTTCATCTCAGTGTGTAAAATTCCCTGCAAAACTTCCTAGGTTTCACTGGCATATAGTGACTCTTATGGTGAAAATACATATTTCTGCTAGCACACCTATGCGATCCTAGTTTTACCTTAGATTTAACAGTGAGCCAAATTAAACATATATATATATCTGAAAATACCATGTTTTATTGGTACATATATATTTTACGTTAGTAGATTTTCAACAAGGGTCTCTTAACACAGCCATCACTGTTTTATATTTCTAAGATTAGGGTTAGGGTTGGGCTTAAATGTACTGGTCAGGCTACAACTTTTATTCAGTCAGGGATGAATTTGGATCCTATGCTGGTCCCTTTTCTTTCATGCACACTGTAGGGTGGGCGGTGTTTTGTGCATCACAAAATGGGTGACAGTTAATTTAAATCTACCAATATGCACACACATGGTAGGCATACCTGATTTCATTGGTCATTGGCGGCTGGTAGAAGTACCTAATAAACTGACAAATCTGCATTAAATCAAAGCATAATACGCAGTATGTTCCTTTCTTAATGATTATATAGAAGTAAAATATTATTAAGGACTAGCGGCCCCTCCAGGGTGTGTTCCCTTGCACCCAGTGATTCCAGGTAGGCTCTGTACCCACCGTCACCCTGAACTGGATAAGTGCTTACAGACAATGAACGAATGAATAAAATAATTTTATTCATGGAAATGACATCAGACTCAAAGCATTCTTTTCCACAAACACTTAGAAAACACAGAATTCAGCTTCTCGTTTTTACATTATTGTCTTTAATTGAAGCTACATCTGGGACACACATCGCTCGGCAGGCCACACACAGAAATGAGGCTTACATGGTTGTTTATATACTGAAGAGTCTGAGAGACTACGGAGAGGACAGTGTGTGGTTGTGAAAGAAATATGATACGTGCTGCCCTCAGTGTACTTAAATGAGAGTTCATGGCATGTGACGTCATAAAACTATATATCCACACACAAACTGACACCAGTGCATTTTCAAGTTAGCTGTCTGAGAGGTCCACAGAAGACTGAGCGCAGACAGTAGGGAGGGCGTTGGGGGCTGTTCAGCAAGTAGAGACCCTCACCACAAATGTGTTTCCCGGATTTCAGCAATAACATGACTGGCTTTCTGCAAGGCCTGCAAGACAAAAAAGGTGATGAGAGTTACCAGGAGAACAAATTCAACTGCATCTTGTCAAGCTGAATTCAATTTTCTAGAATTCCTGTAGTCCTGTGTTTTTAGAAGCACAGGCAATAACAACTCTCAGTTAAGGCCAAGTAATGGTGACTAATTGAAGCATAAACAAGTTTGGGTTTATGATATCCTTTGACCCATATTTGGTTTTACATTTAAGATTCTGCTTTCTGTATATCCTTACCTTGAGCATGTCTGCAGCCTCATTGCGGCGCTGAGCCATGTCTTCAGACTCCGTCAACAGGTCATCCAAAAGTGCTGGTTTATAAAGCTGTCCCACCAGCTCACTCTGTAGACTGTCCTTTACGTGGTTCACCAAGAAGTGCATAACTGCTTTTGGAACACTAAGACAGAGAGTGTGAATGTGCATAAAACATATCTGGAGGGGAAAAGGTACACACACATACTCCTAATGTGGAATAGCTAGAGTAAGGGGCATGTAGTTTAGTTTTTTAATGTTTAAAACCAAGGACATTACCTGTAATCTCCTCAGCATTATGCTGGGTCTTGTACATAGAAATTGCTGAGTGAACTCATGTTCACTGTAAGCCCACACTCATTTAGTTACTGTTAAATTCCCATGTAAAACTGCATGTCTAAACAGTAACGCCAGGTGGTCCACATTTCTGCTGTATCTTTATGCATAATGAGTTAGGTTATCTCTGGACCAGGAAGCCTGTTCTGAGATCCACGTTTGCGGCGTAAGCAGTGTGTGAGTGCTGATTATGCAGCAAGAGCACAAGAGAATAGCTACCTGTCCTGAATGTTCTTGCGTACGATGAGGAAGTAGGACTTGATGAGCCTCTCAATGACTTCACAGTCCCTTTGCTCACGAGCGGAAAGTTTCCTGGCAACTGGGACCGGCTGGCAAAGAGGAACCAAAATAATCAGTTCTAATTACTGCTGGAAAACAGCACTCACAGCAGCTGAGAAAACACCAAAACATGTGCACACACACACCTTTGTATATATACTCAATAAAGCACAGCCTAAGGCAAGTCTTGGTAAATACTCTCATTAATTCTTCAAGATCTTTTTTTTGATCAGGATTAAATGTTGGCATCCATTTAACCCTTCAAAAATATTTCAGGGATATTTTCAGTTATAATTCAGGGATTAGAATATATGAAATTCATATTGAATTGTACAACAGTGCAATGTAATTAGACCTCTGCAAGTAACAAAATTCATAACAAAAACTCATTCAGAGCAGGCTGTATTTACTACTTAGATTTCACATAAGAACTGTATAGACTTTGGGAGTGGATATGTTTTAAAATTGTATTTAGTACTCCTATTTCAAAATGAAAAGAAATGGCAGATTTTTGTAAAATAGGCTCTTTAAATGTGGAACCAACTAGAGGCTCTTCTTCTTTAAGCTTCTGGTGAAGCATGCTGTATTTGATTGTGCTGAAGGGCTTGTGTGTTGTGGACTCACCACATCCAGCAGGTTGACTGCATGGCCTTTTTGTGGGCTGGCTGGAAGAGGGACCTGCTGCTTAGACTTATCATCTGCCTGGCCATCCTCTCCTTTCTTCAGCATTCCTCTCCAGTTCCCAGTCCCTGCTTCCTGATCGCCCAGAGCACCTGCTGCCTGTGAAGAGATACATAGACAGACAAAGAGCACACAGAAAGAGTTTGATCCACTTTAAGCATTAAGTATTTCCAGTTTAATGTGTGTTGTGAGTGAAGCCTAGAACTGAACATCTGAACAGTTCCAAACAAAAACCAGAGGCATGCATTGTCCATAGTGCTGGTACATGGGATCATGTATGCAGATTTTAGGTTGAACGGTATAGTCAATGTGCGCAATGTGAAGAGTTCAGAAAGTGGAAAAGAACAGCACATATTTCTTGAAGAAATACATAACTAGTTATTAAAACACTAACACTGAGATAAATCAGTCAGCTCTCTGATGTGTGTAGTAGCACTAGGGCTGAGCAGTACTGATAAAATTCAGTATCAACATTTGCATTAATAAAATTACACCCACATTTCCTAAATGTTGCTACTCTCTGCACGAACATATTAGAAACCTATATTTGTTTTTCTGTGCACAAATATAGGCAATATAACACACAAGTCTAGCTAGTCATGCAGGAGCACTGAATATGTCTGATGTTTCCTTTCACAAAAAACAAACATCATCAATAAAAGAGCTTTTTAAACAAACTTGGTACCAAGTGTCTGTTTTACACTAAACAACTCATGCTTACAAAACCTCAAGCCTTATGGGAGAAAAACAAGATACTGAGTGGTATTTTGGCAGGAAATGACCCAAACAGAACAGTGAAGCTCACAGGCTGCATTAGGATTAGTATTCAGTTGCCATGCAGTCTGCAACAGAGAAAAAAAGGCTGGGAGTGATAGAAGGGGTGGGAGAATTGAGGGGGTCAAAGCCATGCCATGCTCACACAACTAGTGTGTGCAACACACCTTGAGGGTATCAGCCTCAGCCTGGGGCTGATCGCTGGGGGACAGAGAGGGTCCACCGGGACCCTTAATAGACTAAGGAGACAGAGGCAGAAAAAGACTGTGTCTGTTGCTACAGATCTTTTCAGCAATTAAGCAGACTCTTTTAGGGGCTCTAAGGTATATGGCTCCATAACTGAAGCTGAACATTGAAAACAAGAGAGAAACAGCTGCCAACTGCTAAGTACAACAGTGGTATAGCAACCCTTCAACTAGAAATCTACCTTCTTGCAGACTTTAGAATCAGCACTGACACATCAACCCTAATCCAGCTAATTACAGTACTCCATGGGGCTTGATTAGCTGGATTGGGTGTGCGAGATTTGGCTTGAAAATGAGGCCTGCAAGAAAGATAATCTCCAGGAGGAGGGAAGGTGACCACAGAAATTTAGCCAGAGAAAACAGATGTTAGTGAAATTCCACTTGTGGGAATATGTCAGAAACTGAAAGTCAGGATTTTAAGAGATTTACAACATATTACCTTATCACGTGGTACAGCTGAGGGCAGCTCCCTCATTCTGTTCCGTCTCTGTTCCTATAAAATATACATGAAAAAAAAATAAATAAATAAACCACACCATCTTTCAACTGATTCATTTTATACACTGCCACTCTGATTTAAAATAAAAACCAGAAGACGCTACCCCTTATATTGTTACCTCAATATTGTTGTTCATGAGCCCACAAGCATCTGCAAAATCTGGGTGCTTTGTATTGATGTATGCTAACTCAATAGCCACCAAGTTGTGAACCTGCAACACAATAATGTCCATGAATAAAAGAGTATTAGCACATGTAGTACATACCTAATGACATGAGCAGGCCTCCAAACAAGTATCTAAATAAGAAATTAATGGTGCTTTGGCAGGAAGAAACAACTGAATATATAACCATTTTGTTGAAACTATTTCACAATAAAAAGTTTAATTACAAATTTTACAAAGTATTGAAAAGCTAAGTGTTATTTTCATTTTTTTCTGTGTTCTGTGGCATGAATATAGTATTGTTGCTCCTAGGCAAAAGATTCAGTTGCCAGTCACATCCTATAAGTAGATAACAGTGACAATTTTGTTTGTATCATTTATTTGCATTATGCATTTTTTATATCATGCTATCACTTTTTATATGTGGTTAAAATGTATATATACCCTGGGAGAGTTAGTATGTACTTCCTCTGAGACATGATGCAGAACACCATATTCTTTTGGAACTGCCACTAATGGAATTTCCACAGCGTGTCTTTAAAAATAACTTCAATGAATTCAAACAAACCTGCTTGGTTTACTAGATTTCTACAGCTACTATTCATTTATCTGGATTTACATTTTGGCTCCAAATGCTTTATGCACATTTCATTGTGCTGAAAATATTTTTTTAAATTATTCATTTAATTATTCTACTCTGTTTCTGAGCCTTGGGTCAGAACCCACCATCTCATTAGTGACAGGAAGCCTTTTCCTCAGGAGAGATGTCACAACTTCAACAATGGCATCATGAAGCTTTGGAAACCTCAGTAACTCCTAAAAACAGAAGGAAAGTTTATGGAATGAGAGTTTTCATTAACCACACAGATATGTGCTAAAGGACAAGAATTGTATTTTAATAAACAGTTATGAGATGACCTGCCTTGCTTAAAGAAAGGATATTTTTTAAAAACTGTCACAATTAATTGAAATAATTTTAATTTATGTGAAATAATTTGGGCTGAACCTGTACAGTGTGTGAAACAGACAAACACACCTGAGTGCTGTAGTTACTGCAATGCTGAATAATCCTCTGCATTTCCTCATGCACCAGCTCCACACAGCGAAGACTTGGTTCCTCAAGACGCTTCACCTGCCTCTTTACCAGCAGCTCAAATGACACCTCAGGCACAAACAGAGCGGGACGTGGACCCTGTACGCAATCACACGCACATTCACGTTACCCAGCTGTCTCTATAAAACTCCATACAATGCAGTTTACCTTTCCCAGTCTCTGCAGGAAGGTGTTTGATCAGGTTCCGTCTAATTCTGTACACAAAATGACAAGTTAAAACAGCCAACTCACTGTAGCATTTCTGATGGCTGTGAGCACATCTATAGTTGTAAGCCCACCAAGAGGGTCAACAGATTCCAGTGTCCTACCAAACGTCTCATGGAAAATATAGCAAATTCTGGCACCACCACATCTGAAATATGGAAGTAAAAAAGTGGGTTACAGTATGTACAAGTAAACAGAATATACAGAGCTATACTTAACCAGCACTCAATCAAAGGAATTACATGAAACAGATTTTGTCTTATGATTATGCTATGTATTTAAAAGCTCTTACAAACATTAATTATATTTACATCATAAATTACAGCACGTAGAGGGATAACCTGATTAAGTACAACTTAAAGCACATTCCGAAAGTGAATATTTAATATCTAAGGTTTTCTACATTTAGTCTCTTAAGAGAAAACACTTAAGTTGCATTTTAAATAAAGGTACTTCCCACACAGCAATAAACCCTTCTTCCAGTTTTAGAGATTCCTTGAAGCCAGAACAGTATATCAGTTAGAAATTGTGACGTAGGATTTGCTTGCTTCAGATAAATACTCACAATTCGGCTGTCTCAATGTATTTGGCTGTTCCTTCAATAGTGTTGCAGTACTCTGCAGCAAACTTGGTGATGAGCTGCAGCAGAGTGGCACTCTTGTCTTCCACTGGCTCCCCATAGCTGCTGAGCAAAGACTGATACTGAGCAGCCAGAACATTGATACGGGTCTTCAGCTCTGGAAGGCAGTCCCGAATGTGATGCATTAACAACCTGACACAGAAAAAGAGATATTGCATGCAGAAAAACATTAGCACTAGGTATGCACCAATACAACACCTAAACTTAATATGCCTGCCGATTCAGTCAATAGAAAACTGATCCTAATGCTATCTAACCCTGTGGAACTCAATCCTAGTCCTGGTGGACATCTGTCCTACATGCTGTACTTTTCTCCACACTTCCGACCCACTTCAGCTTAGGAAGGGGTTGTTAATTAACTCATTAGTGGCATCATTTGTGTTGGGAGAAGAGGAATCTCTAAAATGTGCAGGGCATTGGCCCACTAGAAGCAGTACTTAGAGACCACAAGTGCCAACAAACCCTGGTATATATAGCATTTCATTTGGGCAAACAGTATTCTGTGTCACATATAAAACACTTAGCATAAATGACGGGAATTTCTGTATTACCAGATCCAATACCAAAAAAAACTAATAATTAACTACAAGGAAAATATTTAAGACTTCACCTGTTCAATGTTCTGGCCAGGTATTTGGTTCCATTTCTGTTGGCTAAGGAAGGATACTTTTTCTGGAGGAAGGCATGTTCATCACGATTGGCATCCGCCACAGATTTCTTGTTGTTGATATCTAGCTGGCTCCTGGATTAGTAGGAAGAGCATAAATGTGGAACAAAGTGCAGTACTTAATTGTTAATCAACTGTAGCTTGTGACCTGTTGAAAGCATCTCTAGACTATGTAAGATTTTGTAATCATTTTCACCTGTTGACGACACCTATGAGCCCCAGTTTAACAGGAATGACTCGTCCCATGAGCACATCCATAGCATCTGTGCCAGCATCCATTAAGTCCAGCTTAGTCACTACAGCCAATGTCCTTCGGCCTAACAAAACCAAAACAGGTAATTTAAAGTTAACAGGCCCTACTACTAATGATGTATGACATTCTAAACAAACTCACTAAAAGATTAATTTGTCAAAACAGAATAATAAAGATGAAATATATATAAAGAAAAGGAGAAAATCTGACCATCAGGGTCAACTTCTCGAGCTACTTTGAGGGCCTCAGATGTGGCCATGTCTGTGTTGGCAGCTGTGACTGCCAGGATAATGCAGTTAGGGTTGCTGATGTACTTCAGGATCAACTCACGGATCTGGATCTCAATGTCTTTGGGCTGGTCACCCACAGGGACCTGCATATACACACAGATAATTTTTTTTTTTAATTAACACTTTTTCAGCGCAAATTTCAGAAGGCTTAGAGGAGACGACTGAAGATCTTCTGCTTAACGGATAAATTACCTTTGTGATACCAGGCAGATCCACTAATGTGAGGTTAACCACGTGAGGAGAGAAGATCTTTAGGTGAATTGGTTCATCACTAATGCCCTAGGAGTCAGATCAAAATATCAGTTAGCTGCTAAATATCATACAGGTGTATGTATTCATGTATATTTTACTGATTCTTTAAAGAACGTCTTTACCTTGTTGTTGCCAGAAATTCTTTCTGTTTCAGCTTCAATTTCATGTCTAATTTCATCAAAATCTGTGTAGATCTTAAAACAAATAATAATAATGTTAATTCACAGTCAGGAAAGTAGTGTCTTATTACATTACATCTAACATCTTACATCTAATTATATCTAATATGTATAATTATATCTAATTGTATCTTAGTACAATTGGGCTGCAATTAAAAGTCATCCTGAAAAAAACATTAACTGTGAAAATCTCATAAAGAAATTTGTATAGATTTAAAACTATGTGGTTTAACAGAAAAAATTCAACGTATCTAGGACAGACTTGTACCATAGGTGGCAAAAATACATCAACTTTGCAGAGTTTCAGCTGTAAACTTTTCAGGAGAATGTTATCAAGAGTCATCCTTGAGCCACACTGTTAATAAAAAATGATAACTCATCGCTATCACTGCTTTGTGGAACCATTATGACTTTCTCCTTGTCTTCTTTTGTTCAATATAAAAAATGATGTGGAAAAAAAGGTTCCCTTGAATTCCCCAGATAGTCATAGGACTAAAAACCTCTTGCTCTTGTTTAAAAAAAAATTGTGCTTGCTGTCTGGCTCCAAATATACATTTAAAACAATGTTGCAGTTAAAACAAAGTAGCAGCAATGTTGTGAATAACTGAATTGCAACAAAAAACATATAAATCAGTCTACATTTAAATGCTAAATAAATAAATAAATAAATAAATATGCTCTGCATATTAATGAAAAACATCTAAATGATTCACATAAAATATGATGTTGGAAAACTGTTTTGTGTTGTTTGTTTTTATAGTTTTTATATTTTAAATTGTAAGACTAAGACACAACACTATACTAAAAAAATAGTTAAATAATCTTCTTATCAAACTCACGATTTTGTTTCTTTATGATTTTGTTCATCATTATCACATTTTTACTGACAAAATATATTTTATGCAAATTTTGGAATTTCTATTAAATATTTACAATGTTCATCCTGTTAGTCTTATTGGATATTTCAAATATGTATAAAAATATGTGGCTGGAAAACCCAACTACTAACACATGATATACCGTCACGTCCTCCTGACAGACTGAACTAAAATGCAAAACAATGTTGTTCAGAATGTATTTCTTATTGCTCTTCACAGCTGAAAACTGCCGCACTGATCAGGGCAAAACCCATCCAGCGAGTTTCACACATGCTGATAGCATAGAATTAACCAGTTTCTACATTACATTCTAATTTCATTTTTCAACATTAAAAGCAAAAACATTCCATCAAGTAATAAGTATATTGTCCTTTCTTAGGCAAAGCAGCAGTAAAATACATTCTTGTCACATCCACATACCCTGTTTTTGGTGTGTAAAAATTTGCCCCATTCTTCACCATCCACACCTGAAAGAGTACAACAAATAAACACAAATTTACTTCTAGCGTTTTTCATCTAAGGATTTGCAGAGCAGTGGTTCCCAATCCCAGAGTGTAGGACATGCTTCTTTTTCACTGCCATAATTCACCTCATCTGCTAAACGTGAAGCTTCTACTTCACTGTATCAGGTAGTATATAGAAGAGAACACAAAAAGGGCCTGGGATTGTGAATCAGGGCTCTAGGGAGAATCTGTTTGTTTATTCAGCTGTGTTCTAACAGCCTGAAAAGCATCTCTGGAAATAAAAACCCTCAAAGCATAAAAAAAGCACATGTTCAGCAAAAGATGTCAAACAGAAACAAACCCAAGCACAGTGCATTATGGGTATATCAAGCAATCTAACATGAGCTTAACATTCCCATTTTATAACACACACATTTGTGTTCTGCTGAATTGGGTTACTTCTAAAGGGAAATGACAGTTAGCCAGCGATTAGCACATTTATTAAGAGACTCTAGGAGGAGATTAAACTTTTTGGGAGCCCTACTGGAATTACTTTGACTTACACTACAGGCCTCATACTTATCAAAGTATGAAGAAAAAGAACAGGTCTAATCTACTTTTCATTTTGAAGTGATTTCACCAAATATTTCACCCATTCATCTCAAATACAGTCAATTAATCAGGAGATTTTTGCTTCTTTGGTTTTGCACTGAATATACAATTTAGATCTAAATCCATTACCCATGGAGTGATACCTTCAGGTTTACAAATATAATTTTTCAAAAATATCAACTCTGAATGTGTGTGTAGGTTAACTGGTTATGTTGAAAAGTTTGAATTAATAGAAAACAACTCTGAATAAATTAAAATCTACATTTTAATTACATAGAATTCCAATTGAAAGTTGGTCGAATTCCCCTTTAGAAAAAATCTGGGACATGACTGTGGGGGAAATTATGCACAACTGAACAGCTGAACTATTACTTCAAAACCACAATTCTTTTGAGATCTCTTTGTTTTTACATAAGCTGGCTGAATGTCCCCTATATTTTTTGGCACTTTAACCAATGCAAATAAAAAAATAAACTGTATAATACAGAAAATCAATGAGGGGCGAAAGGAAATGGTTAAATGGAAGCTGCTCAACACAAACAGAAGGGCAAGGAACAAGGAAAAGGAGACCTTTGTAAAGGCGTCCATTTTTCCAGGCATTGGTGTCTGCGGTTAAAGAGAGATGACAGAGGAAACAGGGTTAGGCTGCCTGTATCTCCATACAGCAATGCAGTCTCTAGAGGCTACAGCACAAGTCAGTGGCCCGAATGCCGATGAGGATAATGTTCACAACATCCTGTTTGACTCCCCTGATTTAAACAAAAGGTTAGAAACAGCAAAACTGGCTCCGTTTCTCAAATCTCAGGTAGAATTACGTTTTTGTTTGTACACATGCTATTCAGAAGTCACATATCATTGTTGGAATAAATCAAAAGGAAATTATTGTAATGCTGTGTAAGCACATAAAGGTCTGCAGCGTGAAAGCACAGAGGTGTGCAGTCCCTTTGTTATGACAGGTATCTGCTGGCATGACCTTAACTGCTCTAACCAGAAACAGACAATGGGTGGTGGTGCATTCAGCCCATTCCTAAGCACACAACACACACAAACATGAGTGACAGATGAGAGATCAGAGTACAGAGGAAGTCTGTGTACCATTCTCATCACTGGTCTTCCTGTGGTCCTCTGGGTCTACATGCACCAGCTGCAGGATGAGCGGCCGGCGAGTGACAATACCTGTCCCACGAGGCAAAAGGTCTCTGCCTACCAGACTTTCCAAAACAGAGCTTTTCCCACTGCTCTGTAAAAAAATAATACTTTTATTTATAAGCAAAACATGTAACAATTCATGAAACATGTAAAATGCCTTGTTTGATTTTTATTGGAGTGTACAATTAAACTTTTTTTTAAATTTTGCAATGAACCATGTACCAACCTTCTTTTCTATGAGTTATTTTCAGGAACTGTAAATAATTCTGCAATAACGGTTCTTTACTGTCCTCATGTTTATGTTTGGTTTTTTAGTAAATGCATCCTCCTGGCTGAGTATTTCATGTGTACAACTGTTAAAAATCCTAAATGATTCAGCTATTAATCCACCCTGACTGCTTACTAACACTTCACTGTCCTTGTTGTTCTGCAACTGTAGTGCTCTAATCCTTAGTAAGAACGACAAATCCTTTTAACTGAGAAGTGAAAGCTTTATCCAAAACAAGATGCAGTTTAAACCTATTAGAAACAAACTATAATTGTCTTAAGGGCAGGGATAGCCTCTCCTTGAGGTGGCAGCTTGAAAAATATGTAGGAAACTACCAAATAATTAAAGAAGGGATGGATTTTTTTTCCCAAATGCGGGTATCCTTCTTAAGGAAAAATTCCTCCTGTTTTAATACATTTTTCAGATTTCAAAGAGTTCAATGCAAAAAATAAAAAATAAAATAAACTCGCTATGCTAGGCTATCAGAGCTGCCCAATTATGACAAGAAAATCATAATCACAATGATCTGGACCAGTATTAAAATCACAATTAATTAGCAAAACTATACATTGACTTCAGAAATTCATTAAGTTATACTTTATTATTATTATTAGAAATAATTTTTTAACCGTGTCCAATATGGCTGCGAGTGAGTTTGGGGTTTTAGGGAAGGTGAATCTGCAGTGTGAAGGAATAGGGTGCACTGGTTTTATAACCCAATACAAAAAGAGAACAGCATTACAATACAGAATAAGGTACAATAATAATTTTATCTTGAGTTTCATGTTTTCACAATCAGTAAATAACAAAACTGTAAATGAACACACAATCTGATCAACCACTCCACTGTGCATTATGTAGATTATCAAAGAATAATGTGTGTACTATAATAGTGCATAATATGTCTATCAGAAAGCTATATCTATTCAGCTCAGTGACATTAAGTGCCATATTTGGGAGCAGAATGTCATAGTGTCATATGATAGGAAGGGCACTATGATGGGAGTGGGAACCTATTTGAGATTCAGCCTTAGCGCCTAGTAGGTGACTTACGTCTCTCTGTGGCCAAGAGGCTTTTCAATATGAATTGTTTACAAATGCAGTAGTGAATTTGCAATCACAGTAAGAGTATTACATTTCATGGTACTTTTGAGTATAGTTGCTGTTCTGTCAATTTCGTTTGGTCAGAGTGTAGCTTGTAGAACCTTATTCACAGCTTTTATTAAACACAACATTCAGTGATTAGCTTTTTCCATTCCACACAGATGATGTTATAAAAGCTTTTCTAACTACAGGATAAGCCTAAACTATGTGGACACTGAACTAAATAATGTAAAACAAGAAAGTAATGGGAGTAAACTGACAGTCACTGCAAGTTATGTTGACTGGTTAAGGTTTGTACTGTAACATTAGCCTTTTACCATGTAGATGGTATACTTGGCTCTTTGCGTACATTAAGCATTTTATTTACGTTATAAAGTATTACGTTAACTTGTCCCATAAGCAGAAGGGTGTAAACAACGTGTAAATTTAATTATCTGATGCTGTTAGCCTGTTAGCGCTAACGGAATTGAAATGACTCTCGCTGTTTAGTTACCTGTGTTCCCACCACTGCGATCTGCGGCAGTTGGATAATATCCGCGCCCACTGTGTTAAACACATCCTGCAGCTTATTAATTACAGGAATAAGAGCCTCCATCGTTCTGGCAGTCGATGACTGTGTGAATGAATGGACTCGCTAGTCAACTTGACTGCCAAAAACGCTACAAAGTCATCCAATGTCCCTCACGGAGCCACCATTAAACAGCCCGGTACGGCTAAAAACTGCGCACACATAATCCCCGCGGAATCATGGGATTGTAGTTTTTCTAATCAGTGCTCATTGGCCAAACCTTCGAAGCATCTCCTGAAAATAAACTACACATCCGGGTTTTACTCCCACTCTGCGTCCAGGCAACCGGAGTGAGACATAAATATTTGGAAGTTGTGGTCATTTTTTTCAGTGTATAATTAAATTATAATAAATGAAGAACATCGATTGTGTATGTTCTATACAGAATGTGGTACGTAGTTAAAAAAATATGAACTTTCATAAATATTTGTAAACCCATTACGTTTATGGATTAAATTTCACTTCGTAGCTAACGAGACACCACCTTATCTACCCAGGTGCTGCTCAAATCTCCTTATGTCAATCTTAACGTTAAAAACCAAAAGGATCTCTAAAAAAAATATACCAGCAAAAATAAGAAATAAATAAATAATGCTGAAAACTTACTGGATGTTAAGTGATATTAAGCTACCATAAAGAATTTTTTTTTAAATCCATTCTGGATCCTGAGAGAGAAAACAACTCACAGTGAATATTGCATTGTGCACCATTTATTCTACCCAAATACATTACATCATACATCTGGGTTTGAATATAGTCATTTAAGTTTCATCCATAGGATTTAAATAACAAAAGTGCTTGATGGGTCAGCTGAAGAACAAACTGAGTGACAACAAAGCCAGGGAGTTAACACAACACTGCAAAAACAACAATCACGGCAAGTGAAATTCTTTTAAATCTAACCTATGTATTAAAGGTTTGTCATTTTTAGGTTAAAGTAGAATTACTATAAGAGTAATATATTTCAAGCTACTTATTGCTGAGATATATTTCTTGCAGTGTGGTATGAACAGGTGAACTGGCTTAAAATATTGCACAATAACAAAATTATTCAACATGAAAAATGAGGTAATATGTGATTTGACCTAAGGGAACATAGCTGGGACTACACACATTCACATCAGTATGTGGTATTGAAGTATTCCATGCATATATGATGAATTGTGGACTAGTTTACAGGAGTAAAAGACAACCTCTGTCAAATGCTTAAACCAGTGATTTGATTTTTTTTCAGCAGTGTTTACATTTCTCACTGAATTAGCATGTAGCAGAAGAACTGACAGAAAGAACCTTTGGTTAGACACCCTCGAGATACTGTATAACTGATCTATTTAACATCCTTCATGTCTTCAGTATTTTCCAGATGTTTGAGTTAATAATTGCTTTAAATCCAACAAACCACACTGTGAATAACCTTTAACATAACAGTAAAGTTTTAGCAGTTGAAACAGGGCAATTAACCCCAGCCAGGGGCAACTTAAGATGTTAATAACAAACCTTATTATTCCTCTCAATGGAATAAAAAACCAAGTATGTACACAAATGTTTACAACGAATCTGAATATACTTCAGAACATTTTGAAAAGGCACTGCTAAAATCAATTAATTAATGGTACAGGAAAAACTTTGTCAAAATCATAGCAATGTTAACTTTGTTTCAAAACATAAATTAACATTATCTAATACACATATTGCCTCCACAAAAAGAAAAGTTAAATTACCTATTTATGTTCATGTGGAAGATCTGAAATGTTGCCATTTAACTGATCCTACGTAAATAGGGATGACAACTTTTTATCTCATATAGTAGTTTACTAAGCTACATAATCATGGCAACAAATGTAGCACATGTAACCTGCTCCAGGCTCGTAATGGTTGGGTTTCTGGTAGTTCTGGGACAGAATTAACGTTTAAAAAAAAAAAAAAAAAAATTAGGAACAGCCTGATTAAGGGGAACTTCTCTGGTCCTTTTCAATTGACTTTTATTCTTGCAACAATTAGGGCATTGGTCAGAAGAAAATATCACTTTTCAGTAAAGGAATCCTAAATCCTACTATGCAAATACTTAAAATATAAAGCAATTATTACCCATGTTAACAGTAACCTGTTGATGAATTTGCTTAATATTTTATAAATGCTTTAATTTCTGATTATATGCATAGTATGATTTGTTTTTGCTTCTCTTCCTACTTCTCCTCATGTGTGTACCAATTATAACTGGGTCATTATGGGTTAACAGTCAAAATTTTGCTTTCCTTAGTAAAATTAGTTATTTAGAAATGTGCCTTATGTGACTGACCAGAGCTGCCTAAACCTGAAAAGTGGAAGAAAAGAGAGGAAAAAAAAGGATGAAGGAACAAAACATTTCAACACTTTCTTAACAATGAGAAGAGACCTGCTTGTTCTGCATAAAGTCATGTCAACTGTCACAAAATGAGCTTAAAACCATTAGTGCTCCTCATCAAAATCTAGTCACTCATTTACAGATCAAGCTTCACTCACCACAGCAAAAGGCTAATAAATTATTAAACAAACAAACAAAAAAATAGCTTAAACTATAGCTGAACACAGCACAGCTAAAGAATGGCTGGTGGAAGCTGGTAGCTATGGTCGATTCTGGAGCTCAGGAAGAGGTACAGTCAGTGTAGGTGGTCACCATGTTACCCCTTCTCTGAGTCACAGTCCTGCAGTGTTGTTTAGCTGTTCCTTGAAACCTGCTCTCAGTCCGCTTGGTGTGTCTATCAAATGTAAACATTCTCTCCATGTCATCAGAAAGGTCCTCAAAGAGCCCTGCACCAAACGCTCCATGATAGTGTCTCTTGTTGCGGCTGTGGGCCTGCTGGTGAGCTCTGAAATGGTCCTCAAAGTGCCGTTTTGGCCGGGCATGCCTGTTCTGACTGTAAATATCAAAGTCCCTGAACATGTCATCAAAGTTAAAATCGAAGGGCTGGTGGAAATATTGTCCTCCACCTTGAAAGCCTTCACTTGAGAAAGCCCCGTGTCCTAATTGATCGTATTGTCTCCTTCTTTTCTCATCCGATAATGTTTCATATGCTGAAAAGAGCAGATGGAAAAATTATGTAGTAAAAATGCATGTTGAGATTCAGCTGCACTGTTTTAGAATCTTTTAGTCAACTGTAATATTCAATAAAATGTGGCCATTTTGTCAATTACAAAAAGGAATTTAATGGAGAAATTTTTAGAAGAGTAGCATGAATGTTTTGTTCTTTGTAAAGCACAATAAATATGTCATCAAATATTATTCAAATCTAAACATCTGTCTGATACTGTTTTTTTTTTATTATTACATTATGAGGATCTCTAGTTTCTCCATTAACATTTTTATATACACAGTATATTTTTTGTTTAAAAACAGTTTAGGCAATATTAAAAAATTTCCAACATAAACATATATACATTCAGTTGGGTCCTAAAGAAATGTTACTAATTTAAATTGTTCTGAGAGGATACATTTAACCCACAATGCTGAATTTTCTATTATAATAAGACTGAGGAGAAAATCCGCAGTGTACACTTCTAATCTCTTACACCATTCATGTTAAATAAACAATATTACATTATATAATATATGTGCAACGCTGGTCACAAAGAATATTACAAGCAAAATTAAACATGCTTAAGTATTTACTTGGCACTTACCTTCTGCTGCTTCCCGGAACTTTGCCTCTGCATCAGGGCTCTTGTTTTTGTCTGGATGATATTTCATGGCGAGCTTATGAAAAGCCTTCTTAATCTGACGTTCAGTAGCATCTTTCGGTATGCCCAAAATGTCATAATAGTCCTTTTTGGCCAATATCAGTTCTGTTATCATCAGGATGCACACTGCAAACATTAACGTCGACTGTGCTGTGGCCATGCTGTTATCAGCACCTGTTTGATAAAAGATATTTAAATGAAAATACATTAAAGATGCTTCTGCAGTGACTCCCGGTTATAAACACTGTAACTTTAAACTACTCCATACATTTTATTAGCACAACACCAACAGCTATTCCTTATCTAAATTCCTTATACACCATTAAGCCATAATGTAATAAAATAATAAAACACCTAATATTGTATAAGCCCCCTGTTACTGAAAAAGCAGATCTGACCCATAAAGGCATGGACTCCACACCACTAAAAGGTGTCCTGTAGTGACGTGGGGCCTGCGTAGATCTGACTTGTTTTACCATCACATCCTACACATGCTTGTTCGGATTGAAATATGAGGCTTTTGGAGGAAAAGTTGATACTTTAAAATTCCTGTCAAGTCCTGACGCTTACACTCCCAATGTTGGTGCATTTTGTGGTGCATAAATGTTAGCATGGACACTCTGAGAAGACTGTGTTCTGACACCTTTCTATCACAGCTAGCATTACAATTTTCAGAAATTTGTGCTACAGCAGCTCTTCCATAAGACAGGACCAGAGATGGTTAACCTTTACACCCCAAACAAATCAGTGAGCCTTGGACACCCATAATGCTGTTGTCAGTTTATAGGATGTCCATCCTTGGAACACTTTTGGTAGGTAATAATCTCACAAGACGAGCAGATACTCTGAAACTGTCTAGCTACCACAATTTGGCCCTTTTCACAGTCGCTCAATTTGTTACCCATTTTTACTGCTTCCAAAACACAAATTTCAAAAAGTGATTCTTCAGTTGCTGCCCAGTAATCCCTTTGGATGCCACTCTAATGAGATACTCAGTGGTCCTTTCATATTTTAGTCTTAAATGTTATAGATGATGGGTGTACAAATACAATAGTTTAAATAAGAGTCTCAAACCTGCGGATTCAGACAACCGGGGTTTATGTCATTATCCTTAAGGGAAAAAAAATATCAGGGCGCTGCTTTCAAGCTGCACGTGAGAAGTAGAGGGGAGGGTGGAAACAGAAGCGAGGACTACTGTATACTCATAGAGCAAGGTGTACTGAAAGGAGGCGAAAAGGTGTATACTTACATTTTTGTTTTGTAAACAAATTCTAAATATGTCATGTTGATGAAGAGAAATGAGTTTTAGAACTTTAAACCTAAACCGGAGGGGAACTTTGAAACTCGGCCCTATGCCACACATCTAATTTGCATAACGCTGTCTAATCGAATCTCATCTGAAAAACATTAATAACAACCCTCAGAATACCATAACTGTACTGGAACAATACAGGTCATCCCGTTATCTATAACCCGCTAACATGCACGAAAATTAAGTTAGTTTCATGGTTATCACTTTCGCATTCTATTTTCACGTTCCACCTTAAATATTACAGCGAACATATTATGGCGTTAAGGTGGAACAGGACACTGGTATAAGAAACTGCAAAAGTTGTAGAACATCCAAACAAATTGTTGATAGAATGTAAAAATCCACAACAAACCAGCCCAAATGTAAATGTTATTCGACATTAAACCATTAATATTCCTCACCCTTTTACAGACCGTGAGAGGCACTGAGATAACGGTTCGCTTTCGTTTCCATTCCAACAAGCAGTAACAACACGAATCTCAATCCCATTGGTTTGTTTTGTACCATGTGACCTCCGCGTGACGCAACGTAAAGGGTATGTTTAATTCAAATCTCAAACGGCCTCAGTTGTATATGAAGTGCACCATTAAGATTGTGAAACAACGGCTTATGTACAAGAACGTACAAGGTACCTCTAATGGAAAGCAATTTATCTTCAGCTTTAAGTTATATGATTCGTTATTTAACATGTACATTTTTTTTGGGGTGAAGAATCATCTAGGTAGTGCACTATATAGGGTGTAGGGTTTAGGCAGTTATTTGAGCTTCACCCTAGTGATGAGCATTCCGGATCTTTTCAGTGAATCATATAAAATGACTCAGTTCACAAAGGGAGCTATACTGTTTCGTTTGTGAAATTGTTCCTTATTCAGTAGCACTTTTAGATATGTTAAAGCATATTGTTTATTGTGTAATTTTTAGTAGACCTTAACCTACATTCAAATTACTAACGAACAAAGGCCTCGCTGTGTTTTTATTTGTTTATCACCCAAGCTGTTCCATTAAATGAATTAGATTCAAATTGCCTACGGATCGGCTCTCAGCATTTATTTTACGGACTCGTTCTCAAACGACACATCACTAATGTGTTCATACTTGCAATTTCCGGTGATGCGCAGACATGCGTAGATATAGAATTTTTCACATAAATACAGTAGTATTTTACACGGTGTTCATGTGAAATAACGTATATATAATAAATATAAATGTACCAATCTCATGCGTCTTTCGTGATTTATTTGAGGTTAAAATAAGATAGGTATTTTTTCCTCTCGACTAAAACCTATATATATTATATAACACGTCTACACCAAGTGTGCAACTGTTTGTGGAAGGAGAAATGCACTTTTGGGTTTAAAAAAAATAATAATAATGAAAAAGTGGTGAATTTAGGGCCCTTGATCTCACTGTAAACTTTCTTATATAATGCACATTAAAGATTCTCGCAGCTGTGTTACAAAATAAAAAATGTCCATCTACTGAAATGAATAAACAAACAAACAAACAAAAAAAAAAACCAACAAAACAAAACAAAAAAATCGCTGCGCGCGCGAACGCAACGCGAACGTGATGAAACGTGACGTCACTCCCCCTTCCCCTCCACAATGCGTCCGAAGATCCGAAGATGGCGGGCGTCCCCGATCCGCTGGAAGACATGCTCTACTCAGACGTGGACGAGAAGGCGGTCAGCGACCTCGTGGGCTCCTTAGAATCGCAGCTCGGCGGCCCGGGCGGCTCCGCGGCTCCACAGCGCGGCGGGAGGCGCTCCGCCGAGCCGCAGGCTCTTACTCCCGGCTCGGGACAGACGCAGAACACGCAGGCGGAGCGGCGGCGCGCGGGGATCCGCAGAGCCGCGCCGAAGCTGGAGAACGGTAGCCCGTGCTCCGTGACCACGGCGCCGGACTCTGTGCTGCCGGGCGCCGCTGCTGTAGCTGCCGGGGGACACTTACAGCCCCTCGGGAAGGGACTCTTAACTTCAGCGAAGTGTTCAAGTGACGCAGCAGTTGTAGCACCATCATCTTCACTATCAGCAAATACTCCAGATACTCTCCCTCACACAAATCACATATCCGCTACTATTAGGACTGTCTTACCTAGTGAGAGCAGCACAGTGACTGTTAACCCCTCCGCTGTGTCCTCTGCTCCCACTGCTGGAGCTCAGAACAGTGTTGGAGCCACTGTTGGTGTCACCAGTGTTGTTGGTTCCCCTGCTGCTGTTGGTACCACTAGTGTTGTGGGTTCCAGTGTTGCCATTGGCACAGTTGGAACTACTGGTGCCATTGGTGCTGTTGGTCTCCCAGGTTCCATTGGTGCTGTTGGTGCCATTGGTTCCGCTGGCTCTATTAGTGCCCCTGGAGTCATTGGTAACACTAGTGCTCTTGCTTCCACCAGTGCCATTGGTTCCGTAGGCTCTGTTAGTGCCATCGGTGCAGTTGGCAGTATTGGTGCGGCTGGGGTTGGTGTCGCTGGCTCGAGTTTGGCTAACGAGAACAGCAACATGTCCTCTTCGAATGGCACAAATGGTCCTGTTCAGTCTGATCAAATGTTGTCCCAACCTTCTGATCCATCAGGTGGTCAGACCATTGCATTGCACAGACCTCTCAATCCTGTGCCCAATGGAAGTGACCCTAAAGCTGCAACACAGGTTGTAGGAGCTGCTTCTGTCCCGGTTTCAACCGTGGCATTTCCAAACACGAACGCTACTTTGGTGAAAGCCAGTCCTCAAGGCCAGATTAAAACCATTGTTCCCAATCAGCTTGGTGGTAGCCCTGTGGGCCTGCACCCTTCTCCGCCTGTGACGGTCACCACACCTGCTGGTGGAATGCAGGCCAGCACCTCCCTTCCAGTGGCAAGCACTCCTTCAGTCCTGGTAAAGCCGGAGGGTGGTCTAGTGGGACAGCCCACGGCTTTGTTGAGTCCAGGGACTGCGGCTCCGGTGGTGGCCACTGTGGCTGTCTCTCAGCGGCCTGCTGTACCAGTAGCTCCGAGAGCTGTGGCACCACAGGTCACGGTCAGACCCCAACAGCAGACCACTATTCAGTTACCTCCAGGATTCACCATCCCACAGGGTAAGTGTGCCAAGTCTCAGTTCTTCAGACTTAGAAGAGGTTTAAGGCCCATTACCTAAAGACTTTGTGACCTGTTTGAGTAGTGACTCAAGTGTCTCAAATTAAAAACATCAAAACGAAAGGCAAAATATCTGGGTACAGTCTTTTCATAAATGCATGTGCAGGTGTTCTGCAGTTTTGTATCTAGTATTAGTTGACCTTTGACCTTGTGTGATGTCGTGCATCTTTAACGACATTATCTTGGAATCAACGTAGTTGTGAATTTATGGGTGGGCTATAGGAAATTTAATTTGAATAATTATCCGTTATCTGTACGAGAGTAATAGACACTTGTAAACAAAAATACTGTTCATATTAATAGTAATGACAGTAGTGTTCGTATGATTATTAATGGTAGTTAATAGTAATAACAGTAGTGTTCATATGATTGTAATAACAGTAGTGTTTGTGTGATTATTAATGGTAGTTAATAGTAATAACAGTATTGTTATTGACTTGTAATACATTGAAATCAGTTACTAGTGTTCCCAACTAGAGCTCTACAGGATGAATGCATCCATATTATGATAATAGTCATTATGAGCAGTATCCTACTAGTATTATCCATCCATCCATCCATTATCTGTAACCGCTTATCCAATTTTAGGGTCGCGGGGGGTCCAGAGCCTACCTGGAATCATTGGGCGCAAGGCGGGAATACACCCTGGAGGGGACGCCAGTCCTTCACAGGGCAACACAGACACACACACATTCACTCACACACTCACACCTACGGACACTTTCGAGTCACCAATCCACCTGCAATGTGGGAGGAAACCGGAGCACCCGGCGGAAACCCACGCGGACACGGGGAGAACACACCAACTCCTCACAGACAGTCACCCGGAGCGGGAATCGAACCCACAACCTCCAGGCCCCTGGAGCTGTGTGACTGCGACACTACCTGCTGCGCCACTGTGTCGCCCCCTACTAGTATTAATTTACAGACATTATCATATTAGTAATAATTTTAAACCAGATGCTGCCCACATACTTGTAAAGCATGTTTCTATATTCCTGATTGAATCAACAGTACTTGACACACTAGGCTGTTGTGTTTTCTATTTATTTACTGAAGATCTGATCAAGGTTGTTTTCTCTCTAGGGATGGTGCTGGTCAGGACTGAAGCTGGTCAGTTGGTGTTGGTTCCTCAGCAGGTTTTGGCTCAGGCCAAGGCTCAGAGTCAGACTCAGAATAAACCTGCTCTATCCCCCAGACCAGCAACACCAACCACAACAGCAACCTTTAGGGTCACTGCTCCTGTGGTCCAGGTATGATGTATTACATAGCTATGCTTTTTACTTAACCATGAATGCTCTTAAAAACTGTTTGAGGGAAATGTGATTTTCCAGATGTTTTAACAGACCATCAGTACAGCGTACATAAAAATCACACACACATAATTAAAAGTGGAACTGTCCCATTGTCTCGTAAAAATGTCAGTAGAACAGAGTGGTCAAGACATCATCAGTAAGGTTGCAGAGAGCTCAATTTCAAAATGCTGTCAAGGTTCTGCAAAGCATTATTAAGCCCAAAATCCAACTGTGTATTTGCTTGCATCATTCTTTTAAAAGCAAGACATATATGACAAATCCTGACCAGAATCCATTTTATTATTTGATGTTTTAATTTGACCTATTAAAAAAAGTTGATCAAAGGACACTACTGTTTCTTTTGGCAGAAGGCTATATCCGAAGCCAGTCACAGGGAGTAAATCAGTCAGTCAACAAAGAAAAAATTGAACATAAAAAAATTAAAATTAATCTAGACATGCTGTTTAAAACACGGAATGTGTGTTTTCCTTTTAAAACAAAACCCAGGGGTCACTGCAGGATTTCAATAGGGCACCACTGAATTAATAGAAATGATGTCAAGTAACATTCTCTCCTGCAAATTTCCCTGTTTCTGAATCAACTCTTTCAGATTGAATTCTGTGGCTTTTTTTTCACTTTATAGGCACCTGTAAGTTCCCCCACTATTCGCCCCATTCCCCCAGCCCAGGCCAAGGTGGTGCAGACACTGAGTCCTACCAGCCCAGCTCTACAGGTACAGAACCACTTAAATATATATTTTAATTATACTATATATGATACATTTGTCATTTATTTTATTTATTAATTTATATTCATTACTTTTACTTTCTTACTTTTACTAAGGCACGTATACAGTGATGGAACAAACTCAAACATTTTAATCTTTGTCCTTAAAATTTTAATAATCATTAAGATATAAAATCAACTAAATGAATAGATATAAAAATGTTTACAATCTAAAAATCAATCACAGATATGTGACGCCATCCATATTTGTGTTTGTGTTTGGCACCTCTCAGTGTCATCTGGTTTAACCAAAGGGATTTTTTTTTCTTCATTTTCGTCAGTGATTTACTGACACAGTAAATATAATACAATAAGATGTCCTGCAGAACTGTTTTGAAAGAGTTCTGGAGTGTGCACTTTACAGACCCTCCATGTTTCCTCTAGAAGAGCCCAGTGGTGACGGTCAGTTCTGCTCAGAAACCTGCCGGCCCCACCGTCATTACGACTGGAGCTCGTGTCCCGGCCCCTCCTCTTCATGTCTTGAAACCGTTCCCCAGTGCCCCAGCACCCACTGTTTCAGCACCCACCGGAACCACAGCTCTTTCTCCGGTACCTACCAATCAGATTTGATATAAACGGTGGTTTTCATTACTGTTGAGATCCTGTTTTTAGTATTTTCTTCTTGTTTTTTGGGCCAGGTTTTCACAGCACATGAGTGTTTTGTAGTCACTAATCTGTCTAAGTCACTACATGGACATAAGCTGTGTGTAATTACTCAACTTGCTAAGATTACTTTGTTGATGTAATAGGCTGTAATAACATTAGGCTGTAATAAAATTCTTGTGTTTTGAAATTTCTCTGAAGCTGCTATATTTTAAGGATTAATCTATCAATGAGGAACATATGGTTCCTCATATAACTGGTTTTCATATGGTTATGGAGTTTACTTTGTCTAGTGTCACTTCATGTCAGTTAACACAATAAGCACTGCTGCACATAATGGGGCTATTTCCAAGTGTTTAATTTTTTTTTTCTAATTTCAGGAAATGCAAGAGAATGTGAAAAAGTGCAAGAACTTTCTAGCAACGCTGATCAAATTGGCTTCCCATAATTCCCCTTCTCCAGAAACATCCCGGAACGTGAAGGCGCTTGTGCAGGATCTGTTGGTGAGAGTCACTGAATTTTAAATATAATGTTAAAAAAGTTCCACTCAAACTCATCCCAAAGATATTGAAGTTTATGCCACCATTTGAGAGAATGTAGATCCACTGCTCCACGCGTTGATGTTGGAGGTGCTTGATACCCCTCTGACAAAGGCTTTGCACTGAGCATGATGGCCTTAGGTTCATGTGTGCAGCCCCAGAGTGTCCCATTTCAGTTCTTGCATTACTATGGGGATAATATAAGATGTTTCTGCATAACTGAATTTCTGTGTGTACAGTAGGTGTGTGTTAAAGTAGCTTCATTCATTAATTACATGGGGTGTCAATAAATATTTAGATATGATGTATATTGACACCTCTCATTATTTTGGGAAGGGATAATGTAAATATTAGTGGTTTTGTTAGTTGTTTTTTTTAGTATCTAGCATTTCATAACACAGTAGTTTTAAATACAGATATTGTTCAGCAGTGTTTCGCCAGTACTTTTTGTTGAAGTCAAGTAACTTTTTAAAAATGCAGTTCTTATCCTGAGCTATAGATGTCAGCAATCCATTTCTTTTGAAAGGAAGCCTTCTGCACAGAAGCTAGTAAGTTGGCAATGCTGCTTCCACCTCTTCTGAACTGCTGTGTTTAATTCTGAACAGGACACCAAAATCGAGCCTGAGGAGTTTACAAGTCGTCTGCAAACAGAGCTGAAGTCCTCTCCTCAGCCCTACCTCATTCCCTTCCTGAAGGTAGTATTCTTCAGTACTCGGAGACTGTCAGACTTTTGACCTGAACCCGAGGATCTAATTTCATGATTAATAATAATCATGTATACTATAATTTCTACATATACATATTTTTAAAAAATCATATTCATATTAAAAATAGTCTTCAATGCTAATACATTGAAAAAATTTGTTTTATTGTAAAGACTATAGAACAGCATTTTCCACCACTGAATTCATAAATTAATTCTCTTTGTTTAACCAAGAAAATGCTTTTAACTGCAATTTAAAAATGTTCAGCAAAAATGTTAGTTAGTTAATACATGAATTCAGTTATCAGAATATTAGGAAAGTTTTCTGTGATGGCCTTCAAAATGGGGTTAAAAATGGATTTGACACAAAGTGCCAGTGATGTACAGAATTGAATAGCATGAGTTTTTGAGCAGTTTCAAAATGTGAGTGTGTGTATGTGAGGTAGTGACACACTGATAAAAGCCAGTTTTAGGAGGTGCTTTGATTAAAACCAATCATGAATAGAGAAATGGGCCTCGAAACTGCTTTAACAAGTGAGATTACACAAAACGCGTAATATTTATGTGAACGTTGTCAGTACAATGAACTAGACGGGTTTAGACGTCCTGTTTCAGATTTCTACAGGAAACAAATTCAACGTGACCTGAAGTGAGTGTCCTCAGCACAGGTGGCACTCAGCCTTCATTAAAGTTTCTTTTAGAAAGTAAGATTTAAGTAGACAAAACTTTCCAAAATAAACTGGTTTCAGCTTTGACACTTTTATTATTAGTCGAACAGTTATGAGAAGACATAGAAGGTGTTTAATTTTTTTTAATGTATTTTCTTTATTTATATGTATGTTTCTTTATTTAAATGTATCTTTTGTGAAGTTCAACTCACTAGAAACAAAAAACTGAATTGCTTTGTACTTACTGCATAAACCAATATATGCTCCATTGATTTGGTCGATATTCTAAAGTAGGCCTGCTACAGGTTTGCTAGAGAGGTTCTGATACATATTTATACAACATATTGAATAAAAATATATAATAAAAGCAATTAATAATTAAGTAATTAATATTTGCCCGTGAATCTCTTATCAGGGATGGGCAAACTAGGGTTTTTATAAATTGACAGGCGTGCCGAGAGGTGGGGGTTATGGGGAGTGGGAATTAATATACATAAATTACACATGAAACCTAAGAAGTATGGTTTAGTTCTTAGTTTAGTTTTTAGCCAATATATCGAAGTTTGGTGAAGTTTAGTTGGTGGCAATTCTCAGGACAGATCTCAGGTGTTTGTCATTGAACTCTCTGGCTCTCTCTCTCACTCCCTTTTGCTCATGCACTCAGTCCCCCCTCCCCTCCCTGCTGCACTCTCCCTGACTAACAGAGTCGGCACATTCAAACTTTTATTTATGTTTCACCATAATGAATTAATTATGAATTTAATATTATTGAATATAAATGAAATGCCAGACTCACTTAACTATGTGAACATTTATGTGTGAATGTGATTTTTGTAATATATATTTTAATTTTGTTTCTGCTTGGTGTATCGCAGGCTTAATAAAACCAATACAGCTTTTAAAAAAGCACTTGCAGCAAAAAGTTAACGGTTAATGTGTGTCTTAAACCAGCCAAGTGAGTTCAGAGGAGTAGTAGCACTCCATTGAATGGCAAATGTGAAGAATGAATATCTGTAGACCTTATAGACTTGGCTTTAGCAGAGGTCAGTAGGGTTTGGTGCATGCCATCTAGTGGGCTCAGGAAAAAGGTGAAATTAATGCGGTTTTAGGACAATTTTGCAAACATACAGAGGGCTGGATAAAGCAGCCTAACAGGCTGTAGTTTGCCCATCAAAGTCTTATATGATCCTTGTGTTGTGTGTTTCTGTTTGTGTAGAAAAGTCTACCCGCTCTAAGGATGACCCTGCTAAACTCTCAGCAATCTTTGACCCAATTGTCCCAACCCACATCCTCCACACCTCCCACTGCGGGCAGCGTCAAAGTCACGCCTCCGCCACGTTCAGTGACCACAACAATGCCCCCTGTCCGGCCCACCATCACACAGGACCAGACTGTATGTATACTGACTATTTCATACTGACATTCACTGGAAATTGCATTCTTGTGCTTGTAGTATGCAACACCTTCATTGTTTTGTCCACTCTTTATTTTCCTAAAGGCCATTAAGAGGACAGGGGTACAGGGCAGTCCAGCAAGGATGCCTGTGGTCATTACTCAGACAATCCGGCCTCAAGGTGGGTCACCTCGTTAATGTCTTTATGACCATGCATTTATTTTGCAATGGGTGAAATGGTAAAAATATCACATGACACCTGCAGGAAGGTTAACTCAAGAATATGTATTTTGTACGAAACTGGGCTCACCGTGCCTCCCCCCCCCCCCCCCCCCCAAGTCATTTTGGACCTTTTCTATTGTTTATTCATTAATAAATGAAAACATCTGAGAGTTATAATATCAAAGAGTTTTTTGAAACTGAACAGTGGCAAAAATGTTTTGCATGTTAACAAAAATAATCATGATATTGATTAATTCTTGTCATATTTCCTACCACTACAATGATATTCAAAGGAACAAGCCTGTGACTTTTTAAATAATGTATTATTCTTTTACTTTGGAGGAAATGTATAATTTAGGACTACAGCACACAGAGAACAGCATATCTACTGCTGTTTGGTGTAGGAAAAAAAAAAAAAAATATATATATATATATATATATATATATATATATATTATTTTATTTATTTATTTTTTGTTACAGGTCCTGTAGTCAGAGGACCATCAGTACAAGTGAGAGGTCCTATAGGCATCGCCGTGCAGGCTTCAGCGAATCAGAAACAGAAGCTGAATGACCCAGGAGGTGGAACGTTTAAGTAAGAGTCAAGCTCCAATTAAATTGGGATATTTGTTTTAGCAGTTGAGTAAAGGAAGGCTCAAATGAAAAGGGGTTTAATAGACTTTAGCAGTTACCAGTTTCCATAGTTTTTCTTTTAGCAAATTGCTTGAATTTGCCTTGAAACTGTTTAAACTGTCAAATAAACAAAACCAGTAACAGTAAATTGAGGGAACTGATTTTAGGCCTTATCTCAGAATTATAAGGTCACAAATGAGTGTCAAAATTCAAAAGGCACACATTTCTTCTAGCTCGGGGTGTTTTTAGAAAAGACATTTATCTACTATGTTTCAGAGGTCTATTCATTCTATCTCATTTTCATTGGCTGGCCTTATGCCAAGGATAAATTTTGGTAAATATCTCATTGAAAGTCACAGTTCCAGCCAAAAGTGTCTACATGCATTTATTGCATCACACATGATACATAAAATGATTTGCCAAGTTTGTGTCTTGAAACTATTTAGCCACTAGGATGCAGCATTTCCCTTGAAGAGAATTTCCCAGGGCAGAGAGAGCTGGGAAATACAAAGATTAAACAGTATTTGATGAAATGGACTTCATAAAAAACTACCTAGTTTTGATGAATAATCATGATTTGAAATTGTATAAATCCATTAGTAGAGATTTTTAATGGGTTTTCTTTATGTTCAGTAAACAATCCAATTATTTGAGCACAGGGCACTTCACCCTGCAGCTAATTACATATTTGCTTGTATATGTATTGCAGAGATGATGATGACATTAATGACGTGGCATCAATGGCAGGCGTTAACCTAAATGAGGAGAATGCTCGGATATTAGCCACAGGCTCAGAACTGGTGGGCACACAGATCCGTTCCTGCAAAGATGAGACCTTTCTGCAGTCCAGCCTCCTGCATAAGCGCATCCTCGAGATTGGTATGAAACCCCAACACATGGTTTTCTACAGCACAACAACAAGAAGATGGTTACTGTAGACACGTCTTGTCACATGTAATTTCCCTCTTCAGGTTTAAACAAGTTAGAGTGTTGATTCAATCTCATTTCCAGCACGTGTCACCCTGTGCAGATACGTTTTACACAATCTGACTCTCATGCAGTTTGCTGGGGTTCATGCACAACAGCCGAATGGTAAAAGGGCACAGAGAAAAAAGATGATACAAAACATGGATTTTTATGTCTTTGCTTGGAGAAAATATTAGAAGTTAACTGAAATATGAGTTTTACATGTTAGGAAATATTTATGTTGTCACAGATTTCACAGGTAATTGTTAATGGAATAATTTTCATTGCACTTTAAGTGTAGCAGCACCGTTTGTGGCTCTGTTGTAATGTAAATTCAGAACATTTTATAACACATTTCATAATCTTAACATTATATGCTAGAAACCAGCTATAGATACCATTATGTTTTATATATAATATTTTGGAAAATGTTTGTTCTGTAACATAGAACTTTATTAATGCTCTTTAAAACACATTGCTTTAATAACAAAATTCAATAATTCATTATATACCTGACGGTTAATGTCATTTAGCAAGATAATTATAGGTAAATTAGCCTGAAAGGACTGTTATCTTGTCCGTTATTATTGGCTTACATCACCCATTCGCTTGAGCCTAATTCACTGTAATACACACAAGGCCTTTTCAAGTGCATAGCATTTATGTTTGCTTTAGAAACACCATGACTTGCCTTTTACCTCAGCTGCACCTGATTCTTTAAAGGCTAACTGCAGTGTTACAATGACAGTGCCAGAAGCAGACCTACTTTGTCCCATTTACCTCTTTAGCCTTCCCTGATATTCACTACATTTCTAGTGCACTTCCACTGCTCTCACTCACCCTCTCTGAGTCTAATGAGTGCTTGGCGTATTGAGGCTCAGCCATCCTCAGGCTGCATATGAATACTTTATGGGCCTTCCTCTGATTCCTCTCTGTCAGTTTGTCATGTGTGCTGGACCAAGAGAAAGCCTGAGGCTCCCTTCCAGACAAGGTCACGGCCATACACACAATGCACACGCTCCTACTGAGCCACGCAAGACACATGCAAAAGAGATGGAATGGATTAATGCAAACACACAAACAAATGTGACATATGTTGGCAGAATACGTATTCATGCCTTTGGTACCTGTTTGTCCACACAGGCAATGGAAATGAGGGGAAATATGTATGATATAAAAATGTTGTAGATTACTGATGTATGTGTGTGACTTTACTTAGTATAATGTGTGTACAGTGCTTTGCAAAAGTCAGAGACCACACTAAGTGTAATTAGTTAATGTCAAAACACTAGTTAGTTGTTTATTTAACAGGAAATATTTCTGAGATGATGAGATAATCCAATTGTATATGTAAAAGGATAAAACAATGGAAATAGGGGAGAAGCATAAGTATATCTAGTGTTCTCAGAATAATGAACTGTCCAACCCAGAGCCCAAACGTCAGCTTTTTTCAATCTGTTTAGAATTACTTGATCATGAGCAGCAGAAAGTGAAAACAGCTTTTAAAACTGAACATTGGAGGGTGAAGAAGGAAAAAAAACTGCAGCTTTTTATATATATATATATATATATATATATATATATATATATATATATATATATAATAGTAGACAAGTCTCTTGTAAGAAAAAAAGTAAGCTATAATAAAAGTTTTGAGAAATAAAATACTGATAATTATGATGTTATAGGTTAATTAATGGCTGGAAATAATGAAATGAAATAAATAAATGAATGAATGGAATCTAGCCAGGAGAACTGACACATTATAACTTTCGTGGTCAGTCTGGCACTAGAGGGTGCTCCTAACGGTGTCCAAAACTAAAAGTTCCTGTGTTACTTTTGTGTACATATTGATATTGAATATTGATATGTAAGCACTTAATTGTTTCATACAATAAATCTCAGCCAATAAACTGGTCATCTCCCCCAAAAATCAGCACACAATAGCAGCATAACTGGCCTCTGGCTGCCCAAAATATGTTTGCTTTCTCACTTGGAAAAAGCAAGGGTGCTGACATGTTGTCACTGATTATTAAGGGATTCCATCTTTCTGCTTTGCAAAATTTAAAGATGCTTCCCACACGAATGTGTACCAACGTGGTTCATTTTATTAATGTTTAGCTCTTTAGCTCCAATCATGCTTATTCATTTAGGGCTCTATTTCACATATGCCCCCTAGTGTTTTCACAGGGGTTTAACAGAAATGGCAGTTCTCCTCTAGAACTAGCTCTGGTGATGTCCTACAGTGTCATATAGACCAATGTTTATTTTGGTTCATTATCATTGAGTTGTATTTCTATTTTCCTAATAACCATTCTGATAATAATGTTTATTAGTGTTTTTAAATGTTTTGGCAATTTTTATATGTCAGACCTAAAATTAAAATAAAAATATAAAATCATAACTACATAGAGTTACAAATTGTGAACATAAACAATAATCTGAAATTATTAGTATGCACTGTTGTAGTTTTTTCTAAATCATTACAATATCGCCCTGTGTTTTCCCGTTAAAATTAAGCATTGTCAAAGTTGTACTGAGTGCCACACAAGCTCCAAAAAACTACAATGTGGTACATTTTTTTTGAGCTCAATTCAATTACTGAACTCATGTATATTACATTCAACACATTATAGTCCCGGCCTTTTTCCAAGCCCTCAGTTATGAAGGCATGCATTTGCTGCTTTCTAGATAAGATTAGGTGAAGGGGGAGAAAGGTGGAGGATCAGGCAGAAGTGAAAGGGGTTCTGAGGACCCCTCTCATCTTAACACTCCTTCCATTATTGTATTTAAGCAAATTCTCTCTTTCCCTTGCGTTTGATTTAGTATACAGTGCATACCAATGAGAGCCGGGGGTTATGTGCTATTACATGCAGCCTGGCTGCGGTTGTTACACTGTCGCCAGCGGCTGGAGTGTGTTAAAAATGTAAATCTTCCTCTGGGGGAGGTGTGTGTGTATGTGTATGAGAGTGAGTGTGTGATTGCTTTATTGTGAATGGGTAGAGAAGCAGAGGGGACAGAAGCTGACAATGTATGGCACCGCCTGCTGTACATTTGGGGTTGTAGAGTCTTGTGTAGTGCAGTGGCAAAATTTAGACGGTGAGTTGAGGTCAGGTGGAAGAATGAAACACTGTGGTTTTTGCTAAACAGTTGAATATTCAAACTAGAATCTCCAATTTGATCAGTCTCTCTTTTTTTACGGTTAACCTGTTTCCCCATTTATAGGATTGGACCTTTTGCTAATGCATAGACCCCAAACAGCGCAAGAGGAGAAATTTAAACAAAAGCCATTTGTTGCAGGGGTGCACAATATATCAGTGGCCAGTGTATTTTAAAAGAGAGAACCAAAGAAAATGGGGAGAAAATTAATTTTTCTTTGCAGGTTTTTAAAAGCAGTGCTTTTAAAATTCCTGTTTTTCACATTTACTCTTTAACAAATTGCTGTTATTATTTTTTAAACTGTAATTTCCAGGGGAGAGTAATTGCTCCTGTATTTGTGCTTGCACATCCACAGTCCTGTTACAGTTCTCTTTTGTTTATTTAGCATGTATTGTCTACAGTATGGGGCATTGCTATTGTTCTTAACTCACTGAAATGGTGAACAAAATGGAGAACTCCACTGCACTGTCATTGTGCAGGACCCCTAACGCACTCACTGCATGTAATGTATTCCATAGAAGTTAAAATACAATCACAAAAGTTGCACAATTAGCTGTTAGTGATGTTGGCATTTAGCTATGATGAGACATTACCAGTTTGTCTGTTTTCTGTGAGCTGAAGGTGCTTTTCTCGTTTCAGCTCGGACGTTTGGCGTGAATGAAGTTGGGGTGGACGTGGTGAGCCTTGTGTCCCATGCTGCTGAGGTGCGGCTCCGCTCCATGCTGGAGAACGTCTCTGCTCTCGCACAACACCGCATGGACTCCTGCAAGGTATGAGCCTCCACCAGCCAACATCACTTCAAAGCTTGATGTTAAACAGGCTTTCTGGCTAACTTTATCCTATTACCTGAGCTCGAGCCCAGTTGAACTCCCACATCATAACGTAGCCGTGGTGTGACATGCAAATTGCGAAATGCAAAATTGTGATAAAAGTGTAAGTAGAGTTTCTCCTCTACATCAAAGCAGTAATTACGTCTGATGATGTCTGTTTTTAACGCTTAGCAGACTGACTGATTTCTGCTGTCATTACTGCATTTCACTGATAACTTAGTTTACTATCTCTGTTCATAAACCCACCTGAAGCTACATTCGGGACCTGTATGGCTCACTATAGGAAAAATAGGGCATGTGATTTAAATTGGGTTTTTACTGGTATATGAAACTGCAGGAGGGAAATGTCTTCCCCCAAGGGAAGGTCTCTGTGAACCTGACAGTTTCAGCATGTTTTTGTAGTTTTTAGTTTTGTAGTTAATAGGAAGGAACATGTGCAGAGACCAGGTAGTCATTTATTTCCTTGTGATTTTGAACCGTATTCCTCGTGTTTCTGTGGAGCCAGGCTGTTGTCATCAGCCGAAAGCAGGGCAAACTTCAGCAGTGACGGGAAAACTTGCCCTGCCAGCACACAGCCTCACCTAAAAAAACAGAATGAGGGAGACAGATGAGAGACAGAAAGGAGTGCTGCTACCATCGCTAACAGGCTACAGCCTCAGAAGTGTGTGCGCGAATGTGTGTGTTCCTCCGTGGGCTGCATGGCTTTGGTCCTTGTCTGTGCCTGGAACACTGTTTCACCTGGGAAGTGAGAACAGAGCTTCATGAGCGAGCGCATTAGGGGTTGCCTCCGAGATGCTGTGAAACAAACAATTATCCCATTAACTCTGGGTGACCTACTAACTTCTCCTTACTTCAGTCACCCAAGAGAAAAAAAACAACTAAAGTTTGGAGCAGAAGTTGAGGCATTTGATTAAAGTGAATGTGATTTGAAAGTGGAATCTGTATCTGTGTATGTGTGTGTGTGTGTGTGTGTGTGTGTGTGTGTGTGTCTTCTGGTGAAGATGTTGAAGAGCTCACTGTGTGTTTTCTTGTTCCAGGATGAAGAGCGCTATGAGCAGGTGTCTGATGTTAGGACGCAACTGAAGTTCTTCGAGCAGTTGGAGAGGCTTGAGAAACAACGCAAAGATGACGAGGAGAGAGAGATCCTGCTCAAAGTCGCCAAAGTGAGTTCAAGAGCTAGACTTCAATATACTTGATCAGAACAACTCTATCAAACTGCAATCAATAAAATTTGAGATCATTTAAGTGGTTTGCAGCCGTTCATAAGCATGATGCCAACTGGTGGGATTTCAGGTAAGTGCAGATTTTGTAGCTGCATTAGCCTCATCGCTCCAGTGAAAAATTTAAAGAAACAGATTTTGAATAACAAACATAACTTGGCTCATCGGCTACATTTGTCATAAGGGGAAACCCATGTAAATTAGTTTTTTTTTGGGCCGACTGTCACCTTAAATCTTTAACACAGTGCTCTGCTTTATAGTGTAAACAAAGCAAGCGGTTCACACTCAAGTCCACTCAGGGAAAGAGCCTGAATTTATTTAGGTCATGACTATACAGATACAGTATGTTATTAACCTTAAAGCTTAATTGAGCGGTTAAATCATTTTCTTCAGCTTTTTTTCCATATTTTTGGACACAGATTAAGGCTGTTTATTTTCTGAAGAAATAAGACCTGGGGTTAAAAACACCCTTCGTTTCTCAATTTAGTTAGCACTAACTTGGAGCTGCTGGATGTCAAACTCCATAAATTTCATAGATGTCTGCAAGCAGAGAGCTCCCACAAAAAAGCATGGCATTGTATTTTTTTTATCTCCACTTTTATGAATAAATGGGTGGGTGGCTGGAATTTTGTTTATTAAGGTCAAATCAGCTGCTGTTGAGTTGTGTCCGTAATGCCAAAGCAACAGTTCCAGGCAGTCTCCTGCATCAACAAACAGCCAGCAGTACCTTCCCAGCATGCATCTCTTCCATTGAAGTTTTGTTTCACAGACCAAGGTGGGGGTTTACTGGGATCCCCCACAGGAGAAAGCATGCAACATGAAAGCAGAGGTAATTAGTTGACTTAAACAGCGGCAGCAACGATGATGATGATGATGATGATGGTGGTGGTGGTGGTGGTGATGGTGACGTCCCCTTCCTGAGCCTCCTTGTTAGATTCCCAGCTCTGCGTCCCTATACTAATTACGCAGTCGAGTAATTAAGCTGTCAGCCAGGAGATAATTGCTCTTGTGTTGCTCTTCCCTGATTCACCACCAGCACTGTTTGTAAGTTAAGATGACCTATTTATATGCACAGCAAGCCAAATTATAGAAAGATCTGCATTTTCAATTCTCAGTCCATCACACAACTTCCTGCCTGCTGGAATCTGTTTAGCCTTTTGACACCAGTGGCAAAAAATTCCAGATCAATTAAACGTTCTTGGAATTGTAATCTCAATTGATCATTTTTCAATGCAAATAGTAAATCTGACCGACTCTAATCATGTTTATTTTGTGCGTGCAGAGTCGTTCTAGGCAAGAAGACCCTGAGCAGGCTCGGCTAAAGCAGAAAGCTAAAGAGGTGAGTCTAATGAAACAATAAAATGTTGAGTAATTATTAAACACCTATCATCAAATTTCATGGTTTTGTCATATTCTAAGTTAAAATAAGTACACATTCTCTACAGAGGATAAATGTTCTCATGCAATTTTCTTTTAAATGTGATTAATGTAATTTCAAAATCTGGAAAATAACTAAATGAATGGATATTCTAGCACAGGGGTCGACAACCCGCGGCTCTTTGATCCCTCTTATGCGGCTCAGCTTTTGAAAATAATTACTGAGTATTTAATTAAAATGTATTTTATTTCATTTTCAAAATGTAATTCTATGAAGATTATGGCGATCTTGTAACATCTAAAATATTTTAATATTTAATATTTAAAATATTTTGTCGCTCTTAATTCACATCACAACTTCCAACGTGCGACACCCGCCAGTGTGCGGTTTCTTGAACTTTTTGACAGCTGACTGCACGGCGCCAGTAAAAGGATGACGGCACACAGAGAGAGGACAGCACTTTTGTTTGCTGCCAGTGGATAATTTAAGTTCGGCGTTTTTTTCCCCATTACTACAAGGACTCAAATAGACATTGAGTATTTTATTTAACCGTCAACCCAACGTCTTTTTTTCTGAGTTAAAAATGTTTTGTTGCACGCAGAAATGTTATTTCGTTTTCTCTGCAGTCGTTCATTAATTTCATAAATATAACGCAGTATAGTTTGTTTATACATAGCACAAAGGCAAAAAAAAAAAAGACCCTGTTATGCGCAGTGTTATTTCATGTGAAATTTCAAAGGGATTTTGTGGCTCCCAGTGTTTTCTTCACTGTGTGAAACGGGTCCAAATGGCTCTTTGAGTGGTAAAGGTTGCCGACCCCTGTTCTAGCATCACAAACCTCAGCAAATAAATAGAATCAGTTCACTTAATACAATACAGTAATACGTTTTTAAAGTGTTGTTTCTCTCAAGAATATCTTTTGCCTTAGAAAACATTTCGTTAGGGTTGTCCAAGCCTTCACATACAACTGTTTGCATTCAGACATTTTACAACACAATCCATAAATCTTACATCAGTTCCTCACCTCTGTGTATAGCATTGTAGTTACTCACACAAATGTTCTAATTTTTCTGGAAAATAAAGGCTTTCCTGGTGACTGGGTTCTAACAGATCTGGTCAGCATGGTCTAAATAATAGGGACCAGGCTCCAGACTTTCAGCAAAGTATATTAACATTCTTACAGTTATATAATCAGTTTGATAACTTAAACCAATATTTAAATGCATATTTAGTGTGGGAGAAGTACATATTGTGATATATAGGGGGAAATGGCTGGAATTTTTTTCAAGATTTGTACCTGAATGTATCACTGTACATATATACTACAGACGTTGTGATGGGCTGGGTCAGTTCACACAAAAGTGTCATGACACAATGCATTGGGAGCAGGGGGAAAAATGTAAAAAAAATGAGACAAACACAGTTTATGACCAAAATACCATAATATACTTTAATAATTATTTATATAGGGATATATCAGTCTTTATAAAGAGGTATAATGTATTTCTAATGTAGTCTAAAGTACAAAGCCATACAGTCATGTTTAACCAAATAATCCAATGTGAATTCCAAAAATTATGAATATTTTGGACAACTCTCAAGTAGACTTGCAATGTGTTTATTATTGTAGGCTCTTATTCGATTTAGTAATACTTTAAGGGCAGCACAGTGGCACAAAACAAGTTTTAACACACCTCCAGGGTGTGTTAAATTTACTTTGTTTACCTTGTGCAGTATGAGATGAATGCTTTCCCTTATTAAAGTAATAGTTTTGCCAAATTATCATTCATATATTGTGCATTGTTTATTAGTGCCCAAAATATTGTAAATTATAGTTAATGAAATGCTAATAAAAATTTAAAACATCTTTTTCTTCTATATTCTGATGTATTTCTGGTACAACACATTTATTACTAGTTATCCTCTTGCGTTGTTGCACAGTGATGTGATCAAAGGTTGGATATTTTAGTGATAGGTAAAATTCATTACAATTTGATAAACATGAAATGGGATGCTCATGAGAGGAAGAATTCTTTATTTATTGAAATTCAGTTGAACATTATAGCTATTGTGAATGTATCATGAGGACTGTGCTTGGAGGTAAATTATCTGTGACACTAGTCTGCTCTGCCGCCTGTAGAGACTGTAGGCAAGACCCTGGTCTGCTAAGTGAAATTCACTCAGTAATTTAGTCCAGTAAGTTGATCATCGTATCCATGAACCATGTGCTAAAGTTGTTTGTAATAGCTGACCAGCTCTGGCTTCTTCAGAGTGGAGATGCTTGTTTCATTCTGCCTGAGTAGTGCTAGTTTCAGTACTCCATCTTTTCATGTACCTGAGGCCAAATTGAGATGGAGAAAGAGACAAGCATTTCATGATGCTTTCTTTACACTCATTTCTTTCTTCGTGCCAGATCAGAATGTGACTAACTAGTAATGTGTGAATAAATTGAATACTGAAGGAACTTTGTTTTGCCTTTTAGCAGTGTGCTAGCCCCTTATGTTGGTGAGAGCATGCCTTAAAGCACATACTCCCAATCCATAGGAAAACTTGTGTATTTTTATCAGATGTTAAATTATTTCACTCTTTAATTTTGGTCTTTCTATAACAGGGAGATTCTGTGTTTAACTAGCAGCTGTTTGTGTGCATTCTTGCCAGTCAGGAGAGAGGACAGTTGTACTAAGTTTCAACAGATACAAAAGTATTTGGACACAGCTCATACTCATTGAATTTAGTTGTTTCATTCAGTCCCATTGTTGCTTGTATACAATCAAGCCCAGAGCCATGCAAAAAAGAAAAACATTGCAGATGTTGCAATAAATATTCCTTTATCTGTATATTGACTGTGAGTGGTTTTAGGGAAAGTGGATGTGTTTAGCAACCACAGCAACTCAGCCACAAAGTGGCAGACCATGTAAAGTTATGATTGCTAAGTGCTGAGGCATAGTGTCTAATAGTCACCAATGCTATGCTGACTCAATAACCGTAGAGTTCCTGACCTTCTCTGGAGGGTCTGCAGGGACCTTTGTGGCATGGGCTTCCATGTTCAAGCAGCTTATCACCAAACAGAAAGCAGTTTGGGGAAGGCTCTTTTCTGTTCCAGCAAGACTGTGCCCCAGTGCATAAAGCAAGGTCCATAAAGACATTGTTGAGTGAGTTTAGTGTGAAAGAACTTGACTGGCCTGCACAAAGCCCTGACCTCAACAGAGCCATTACCTCAACCCATAACTAGAATGAAGATTGCGCTCCAGGCCCTCTCATTTTACGAGTGTCTGACCTCACATATATTCTGGATGAATGTGTACAAATTTCAACAGAAACACTTGTACCAAGCTTTTCCAGAATAGTGGAAGCTGTTACAGCTGCAAAGGGGGGAAAAACACATATAAACACACATTAGAATGTGTTTTTTTACAAATCCAGATTTGTAGTTTGGATTCCTTTGTCCAGACCAAACCAGAAAATGATACAATGTTTCATTCTGGTCCTCATATGATGTATATATTGCCCAACAGTCATCAGAACATGGCATCATGCTGGGCGTAATGCATTTATTGGGGTTGTATCTACCTAGTGGTTCTTGTACAACTGGAAACAAAGTAAGGAGGGTGGTAAAATCGATAAAGGACTCAAAACAGTACCAGAAATTATTCCCCTGCACTAACTTCTTTAACTTCTTTTATTTAACTTCTTTTGTGTGGTGTTTAAACTCGTTTAGGAGTCACCTTGCTGTTCAGATGGTGACAGACTCTTGCGCCTCCTACAGGCAGCAAGGGAGAACAACGCCCTGGAGCCATGTCTTCCACATGTTAATATCTCTGCAGCTGCAACATATCCAGCAATCTCGTACTGATGCTGGCGTTGCCGTCGGTTACGTAGCTCTTAGTTTCGTGTCCTTGACTTCAATAAGCTTCCCCTAATTGAAGTGCTGCGTTCAGCGCTCTCCTGCGCGTTTATTAAGCTTTAGCTCTGGGGCCAGTCATTGTGGAGCTGGACAGCAGATAAGGATCAATAGGGATGGAGAGAGCACTGCTGCAGGCATCGCTCTCTCCCTCCACTGACCTTTTGGAAATGATTAGAGATTACAAGCATTTCTCTCTCAATCTCTCTCTCTCTGTCTCTCTCCCGCTCCTTTTCTTGCTCTCTCTTTCTTGGCTGGCCTCTCTTCTATCTGTATCTGTCTCTATCAGTCTGTATCACTATGTCTGTGTCTGTCTATTGCTTTGTCTACTATGTCTATACCTCTGTTTGTTTGTCTGAGTTCATCTATTGTTGCCAACCTGTTCTGTCTGTCTCTCTTTCTGTAGCTGTTCATTTTTATCCATCAGTGTGTATTCATCTCTCTCTTTCTCTGCCCAACTTTCTCTGTCTATTCCTGTATCTGTGGATATCCCTGTCTGTATTTCTGTTTTTCTTCCTTCCTCTCTCTCTCTGTTTATTTCTCTCTCGCTCTCTCTCTCTCTTGCACTCTGTCTCTCTCGCTCTCTCTCTCTCTCTGTGTCTCACCCCCATGTCTGTTTTGTGTAATTTTCTGTTCTGTCTTCTGTTTTCTTTTATTTATTTATTTATTTATTTTGTCTTAACGTTACTCTAAATTTGAACAAAAACGTCATCAATTATTACTATTAAATTCTATCTGTGATCACATTTCAAATGATGAAAATCGGAAACTGCTGTTTAAACAGAGTGAGGATGGAATAGAGTTTGAGGTGTGTGATGGAGCTCAGTCATTAGAGTGGGATGGGGTGGAGGTGGGGTTAGTGTGGAGTGCTGGATTACAGATGGCGTAACTAGGTTCCTCTTTCACTCCTCATCAAATAAATGAATATGAAAGCGAGGCACCGCTGTGGCTGCGGGCGCTGAGGAGATCTGTGCCGACACCAAGCAGTCTCTCTGCTTCCAGAACCTTCTGTTTAGCTCTAATAGAGTCGTGTGCAGACGATTCTCCCGCATTGTTCCCTCACTGTCCTCTGTGGCCTGCGGTCATCTTCACCGGAGCTGTCAGAGTCAGCTCAAAGTTCAGCCACCAGGCCACTGACGTGTGTGTGTGTGTGTGTGTGTGTGTGTGTTAGAAAGTCACACATATACTCATGCACGTGTGTGTGCGTGCGCGTGTTGCCTGGTTTCTCCAGGGTAACCATGCGTGTACATGCAATGTGCATGACTTCCCTTCAGATTAGCATAACCCTGACTTAATTAGCATGTAAACGTTGCCTTGAATTAGCTTTTTGTCAATTTTCTTTCTTCACCACACCACAGTCTGTGTACAAGTCAGAAGGGTGCAAATATTTAGACAAGGTATGTTTTGGAGAATAGTTGTTGCCAAAATGTCTTCAGTTTTGTGTGCAATGTAGCTAATTCTCCTCTTCCATTAATTGCCAAAGAAATTGTGATTTAAAGCAAATCTTTTAAAATTGTCGTCTCAAAATTGTAATGTTTAGTGTTTGTATAATCAATTCTTTACCTCTCTCTCTAAGCTCCTCACAGTCGTGGCCATGTCAGTTTGAAATTGAAATGAAAAATCAACATACATGATTCCACACCCTGTAGTGCTGGAGAATGTTGATTGTCTCTTATGAAAAAACAGGGTTGACACCATGCATGGAACATTATTAGCCAAGGAGACCCAAAGAGAACAAATAAATTTTTGTTCTACTGCTAATGTGATGTATTTATAATGTGTCAGTGGGAATTACACTAAGGTAATATTCATTTTCCCATATTATATATATTAAGAAATTAGGATAAAGCTTTTCTATGTAATGCACACCTACATGAACACAGTTTCCCCTGTCTTAATTATTTTGATCTGAAATTCTAGGAGGTACTAATTCATTTCATGTGAATTATCTGAAAGTTTGTGGTGATGTAAAAGCATCTTATTACACTACTCTGGAACCAAGAAAGTCCTAACCTCACATGAGCAGGCCAGACTTGACATTCATTCAGAAGTTATATTAAAATAGTTTACTCTGAGTCTAACTTTGTTATAAATTCTAGTGACTTGATTCCAGGATTTTAAAATGTCTCCCTCACCCTTTTCAAAATCCCTTCATTAACCTACTGCTTTAAGTGTCATGATGCTTTGGCCTACGCTGCCTTCATCAGATGAAAGGTAAAAGTATCAAGTCATGCTCATCAACTTTCAAAGTAGCCATACAGGTGACAAATATCAACAACTAAAACAGGTCACCTTTTGAGAACATAAGAGAGAAAACACATGGAAAGAAAGTTGCTGTGACAGCTGTTCAGTCTGTTGGGTAGAGACAGGTGCAGTGTGTCAGTCAGGTGTATATGAAGGTTTTCCTTTCCATTTGTGATGTCTGTTAATTTTGCCTTTGATGCTAAAGAAATAGGTACTTCTTTCAATGCCAAAATAGCAAAAATTCAGACAAAGTATATCTGCTTTCCATGAAGTGCTCTGCAACTATGTTTGTCTTTGAACTGACCAAAGAATTGAGATTTTTTTTAGATTTTCATTTTTTATTTTTCTTTAAATTTTAGATTTTCATAATTAAACCATCATAACATTGGCCATTTCCTACTGTGTACGAAATACTGAATTTGAACACGATATAGGTGGGTTTTTAAGGAATAACTTCATGAATAAGATTACCTTTTTGGTTGTAATAAGTAATTAATTAAATATTTGACATTTTAGTGGACTACGTTTTCAGAATGTATATCAAAGCAGTGGTTAGGATTTTATGAATTTATGGATCCAGCATGGAAAAAAAAAGACTTTTTTGAATGTGGCCATCAACAATTTGAAGCTAGTAGCCATCAGTTAAAGTCAGTTTTGTTTGTATGAAATTATAAAATTTATATCTAAGCTTTATGCTCTCTGCTTGTATTTGTTATTAGAATTATTGGCATTGTTGTCTGATCTGTTCCTTTGAATTCTATTCAGATTCTATTGTATCTCAATGGATGCAGTGTTTAACAAGCTTGTGTAAGACAGTTTTAACTGTGTAATGTGGCTACTGTAGTGTGAGGGTGAAGAGAGGTGAATGTAGAAGAACGGCACACACACAGACACACACACACACACCCCTCCCCTCCTGGCATGGCTGCCTCTGTCATTGCCTGCTAGGGCGAGATGACTTTACCTGCAGGCTGTGCTTTTGAAACTTCTCTCTCACTCGCCTGCTCGCTCACTCTCCCTCACTCCCTACCCTTATGGAAAGAAATTGAATTAAGTACTGAGATAGGGAAAAAGCTTTGAGTTAGGTTTTGCAAACGGATTGAAACTCTGTCTGGTGCTGCCGAACATTCGCATTTTCATTTACAGGTTGAAGTTGGAGCTGATGTTATGAAAGGGTTGCAGAAATGCATTTTACTGAAACAGTTGCGCCATGTTTGAGTTGCTCAAAATGATAATTCCACACCGCCCTTTCATCTGAGGACCAAATTTTCTTTTTAAGCACTTTTCTCATATTTTTAGTCTGTTACTACTACTACTACTACTACTATGGTGTGTGTGTGTGTGTAAGAAAGTTGGAGATTTAAGTGTTTTATTATAACTTTATAACTTTTTTTTCTTTTTGCCCAACAGATGCAGCAGCAGGAGTTGGCCCAGATGAGGCAGAGAGATGCCAACCTCACAGCCCTGGCTGCAATAGGACCACGCAAAAAACGCAAGCTGGATGCTGGGGCCTCTGCTTCTGGGGAGGTAAGCTTGTTGGTCTTCTGGAAACACTTAAACACTTGTTTAAAATAATGTGACTTGCATCAGGTCTTTCACTCAATATCTAAGCACTTTTTATTTTTCATTCATCTGTATTTTTAAAAGCAATTTTCATTTTTTCCTGTTGCTCTGATACATTTCCCAGTAAAACATCCCACTAATCTCTGTCCTAAGTACTAAATGTCCAATCATAGCTTAGCAACTGTAACTAGTCCCAAACAACTCTGAAAACTGAAGTCACAGTAGAGGAACAGTTTGGTCATTGAATACAAGTAAAAAATATATATTATTTAATTTTTTTTTTACTTTTAATTTTTTTTAAAAGTATTTATGTGAACTGTATTAGTTTAATAATGTGCTCTACAGCAAAATAGTAGAAGCAACATTTAATATTTTTTCCAAAACACTAATGTATTACAACACACATTTATTCAGTTAGAGCTAGCATATGCTTGCAAACTGGTTAAGGAGAACTCTCCTGCTAGAAATGTTCCTCTTAATGTACCATGCATAAATAATATCACCACAGAAAGAAGTGACTGCAGTTGAATGACCTGCCACATGAGTTAGATCTCTGCATTGCATGCTTTGATGCGATCTGCTGCTGTGTGTGGCTCTAAATGTCCCCAGTATAAAGAGCATAAATAACCAAATAAAAGCATTACTTCTGCTTCCTGAATGCACTGCTGACCTCTTTCACTGTGCTTTATCTTCATCTGTTCACAAGATTCCAACGTTTAAATAAAGGGGAGATACACTAATATAGTTGTAGAAAACTGTACCTACAATACTGATCTTTTTTTTTTTCCCTCCCTCCTTTACAAGCTGTTTCACTCAGTCTTTCAGAATGTCACGGGGAAAAAGGTTTTATTGCACACATCTGAAGTGAAGGCAACGAGCCGATCTTTCTCATTTTCGCCTCCCCACATTTCAGTCTTTCACATCCGCCTCTATAGTGCCTTTGGCAGTCCTGTTTCCCCCCTCCCTCTCCCCCTGTCTCTCCCCCCCTCCCTCCCTGTGGAGTAAAGTGAATGTGACTTTTCTAAAGGGGTCAGCGCTGGCCTCAGGGCCTGTAGCTGGGCCTACTCTGAAGGGGCCAGTCAGATATTTCATCTCCGCAGTAATGCGCCTGAGGGCCAGTAAGGCCTGGAGCGCGAGTCGGCCTGCCAGCTAGTCAGCTATGCTACGAAGGCTCCAATTTTAATTCTGACCCTGCTTCCTGACAGCAAACAAAAAAAAAAGCCCCACAATCCTAGCTCCCCTTTAGCAGCCTGTTAGGGCTCTCCTATAGTGTCATAGCAATGCTGAGTCTGATGATACATAGAGGACAGTAGCTTGGACACTGAGACAAAATCCTCTTATGCTGGTGTAGTAGTGTTTGTTTAGGGAAAGGTTGTCCATATTTAGGCACCCTTTGTTTAGGTCTCAAGCCCCCTAGGTGCTTTCTATCTGATTGCCAGTCAGGACCAGAGCTGCTGTCTCAGACTTGACGAACCGTTGGAGCTGTAGGCAAGGCCTCTAGCAGAGCCTGAGGCTGGATTAGTCAGTCACCAAGCAGGTGATGAGGGAGTTCCTCAGGGGTGAGTTCTAGGGCCAGCTTTAATAAAGGCTGCCGCACACCCACGGGCCTGCATACCAGACTGAGCCTGAGGGAGCTCTGAGCACAGGGTCAGAGTTGAGCTGTCCGCTGCATTTTAACATGTCCTTTCCACTTCGAAAGCCCGGGGGGCTGTGGTGGGGAAGAATTGAGGGTACAGAAACCAGACTGAACATAGAAAAAATAGGGAGTGACAGAAAAAAGAAGGGTGGAGGATTCAACTGAACACGTCATCTGGTACACACATCCATCTCACAATTGAATCTTTAATGACTGTAGGGTAATAGTCCTTGGTGCACACTGACAGAGTTTATATTTTGTATGTATAATTTTTTTTGGAGTACATGCATCTTGCAAGTGCTGCATTTTGCCATTAACTTTGACTAAGTCAGCATAGATGATCAAGAAACGCTGGTACAAAGAAAGGCAGGGAGGAAAAAAAATTAAAGAGATTGAGTGCGAGAACGAAGAAATGAGGTACAGAGTGAGTGTGAGAGAGGGAGAGAGATACGCTTGCCCTTCCCTGCAGCAGAATTAACAAGGCATCACATGGAAAACTATCTGAGGCCGGCTATGAAAGAGAGGGGGAGAGGAGCCATTAAAAGCAGCCTGGAGGGATGGACTGCACCCAATATCACTAAAGCAAGCTCTCTCACCCACTGAAGCAAGGGCTCGCTCACAGGCAAAAAACCGCGCCGAGTTCTATAGCCACAATTAAAACCTCCCCTTCTGCCAGATGAGCCTGGGGCGAGGGAGACGGGAGTGGGGGAAGGGACAGGCATGGAATACCAAAGGCAGACTGAAATGTGGAGCCAGTAATGAGCTGCACCAAAGCTGGCCTTTTAGCACTGGGCTGGAGTTTAAAATGTTACCAGTCTGGGGTTTGGAAGCCTGTGCATGTGTTTTTCTCAGCATGCTTGACTGCTGTTACAATATACAGTGAACTTTGGGCTACAATACTTGTTGCTTGTTCACACCTTTTTAATATGTGGTTTGGGAGGGCTTTTGTTCACTCTTTGGCACACTTTGACTTTCACACTGAAAGGTTCAAGAATGCTGACGCCCAGAATCTCCCTCTTCTCTTATTTTTTTTTTTTTTACTTTAAACCAGAACATGTTTAGCTTTATGCACACATCATTTCATTATGTGTGCTTGGAGAAACTCAGCTTGCAGTGTGTGTGTGTGAACAGGTGCTGATTAATGCCAGCAGACCAGAAGCTAGTTCATCATTTACCTAGCAACAATATGTTATTACAATATGCTATTAATATAAAAGTTTTCGGCATGTGAGAAAAGGAGATCTAAGAAGTTGTTGTGTGTGTGTGTGTGTATGTATGTATATATATATATATATATGTATGTGTGTGTATATATATCTACCTACGGATTTGATCTGTTCCGTGACCCGGTTCGTAAGTGGAACCCCCCCCACCCCCCGAAAGGCACCCTTTTTGCAAAACTTTCAAATTAATAAAAAAAAATGTACATGTAGCATTACTAAAAATAAAAAAGAAATACAGTGGTAACAGTAATAAAAAAGAAATAGTTTTAAGTGGTTACACATCGCTACCTTGAAGACGTGACGACTGGCTGGGGGAGAAACCCAGGCACTGGCTGTATGACGGGAGGTGGGGGGAATTTCGATATCTGCTCTTTACACTAATGATAAATTGCTAAAGCTACAATTTGCTAATCTTAAAAGCTCACTCAAGTCTAGGCGCGCTGGGAGACTCGCCTATTGGGGTCAGTGGCCATTTCATGCTCGGGTTCGTTTCTAGAGTCATGGTTCGTTGGTGGAGGCAAAAAATATTCAAATGCCCGGTTCGTATCTGGGAAAATTCGTTAGTATAGGCGTTCGTTAGCAGAGGATCCACTGTATATATCCTCACCACTTAGCATTATGCGAACTGCGCAGTTAAGTCATAACTCAATTAAACTGAGCTGTTATTAAAAGAAATTAACAAACAGACTTGCTTATATGCTGTTTTTGTGTATACTTTAATATAACCTGCAGTTGTCTTTTTTTTTTTATTTACTATACAAATACACTAATCACCAATGGCATTCAATTTAGCTTCTTGTTTTTACGCTCATTGTTAACTTTGTCTGGTGCCCTCTGTAATTCTATAATTACAGATTGAAGTTTATCTGTTGCTCTGCATATTTGGGTAACAGCCACTTTCCGCCGGTTCCTTAGTGGACGGGGCCACCACAGAGTATGTATTATTTGGGTGGTGGACCATTTTCAGTGCTGCAGACTCTCCTTCTTCTTCTCTCCCCTCCACACTTTACCACTCTGTTCTCACTCTACCACCTTATTTTAGTGCACGTGTGGAGTAGAGTAGACACACATACAGTACTGCACAAAAGTCAGAGACCACACAGCATTATACTTTGCACTCAAAACATTTAAAACAAGCTCTTTGCCAAAGTAATGACACAGGTGCCCTACCAAAAAAAATTTAATCAAGCTTTTTAATATAGTTTTGATATTTTATAATAATTTTGATATAAATGACCAACTCAGATCTCCTCCTCTCCCTCATTTCAATACAATTCCTGATCATCTAAAGTTTATTACCAAAGGGCATTGGTTGGAAACAGGACTTGTTTTGCTTTTTTTTTTTCCTGATTATATGTATTTATTACAGAAAACATATGTGAACGTTTTGGATGGAAACCCACCTACAGATTATTTCTTTGAACATACTCTTCACTTCCCACTGACTTGAGCTGTTTTCTTGAGTGTATGGTGGACTTAGACTTTTAGTCCTTGCTAGTTTCATTAACATCACAACTCCAGTTCATGTCTACAGAAGTAGAATCTGGGAACCCAGATTTCTTAACAAGGAGGCAACTATTATGACTGAATTCTATTCTCATGTAGATGAAGATGTCTTGTCCTTTCATCACTCCCTAATGTGCTTGTGCAGTGTGTTGACAGAGTTCTGTCACAAGTATGAAAGTCAGACTCGTGGTAGCTCCACTACTTTACAATGTGTAGCTGGTGTTACCTTGTAGTTAGTGAAATGGAGGAAGTAATTACCATCAAACTCTCTGAGACACCACATTTGACTGATCCCGTCTGCTGATTGACATTTCCCTGTTTGAGTGGTACGATGCTGAGTGTTGTATGTATGTGTGCGCACGTATGTATGTATGTGTGTGAGTGTAATCTGCGAGTTATCTGCATGTGTTTTGACATGATAAGACGGATCATGAGGAGTGTGTTATCAGTTTGCATGGGCTGAGTGGAATAACTTAATGCCAGAGATTGCCTGTGTGTGACCTCAGGCTACTGAAGCTATGAGGAGGAGGCTAGCCTCACTCTCTGTGAATGTAATGTTGTTTTTCCCCTAAACATCATCTCTGCAACAACTTCCACTTAAACCGGGACATGTCACACTGCCTACATGGAGACAGCATTGTTTGATCATGGTATGTTCAGCATTTCAACGCAGAGTGTTCATAATCAGGCCTACCACTTGTGTTGACAGTGTTGTCAGTTTGTTCAGACACTTAAATGACTCAAGAAGGAACACTAGGAAATCCAGGCCTGCTGTCATAAAGCCACATGCTTATGAAGCCCTCTCAACATGTAGCTAGGAACGAGAATGATAAGAATTTGTTTATGTAAGTATTTTAAAATATGTATATCTTTATAGAGATGTTGTTCAGTGTAGACTAGAAAAACACTTTGTGAAGGTGTAACTTAAAGATATGCTATGGGCTTATTTTTATTATTATTTCACTAACTAATTATTTGTTATCTAATGTTACTATTGTGACTTTACTTTATCGTATTGCAGTCATACAACCTGTTTGGATGTACTTGTCAGATGTGAAGGAAAACAAGCTAAAAGCTAATCAAAATAGCTACCTGGTGTTCCTGTCTTAACTCAGTTTGGCTTCATTTTAGCCTGAAAGAGTGATAAACCTAAAGCTATAAATTAGTTAATGGGCCAGTAGTCTAAATTGTTGGACACCACAGGGATTCCCAGTGATTGTATGGTATTTTGTGCAGTGCATGCTGGGAGAATATTTGCTGATTCTAAAAGTGTAAGTGATATAAAACCCCTATAATATATAAACACAGTGATACAAAATCATTGTTAATCCTGTGAAACAGATGTTGCATGCAATACACTATGGCAAAAAAAGTGTTTTGCATTTATAGCAACAATACTAATTATTTTCTAAAATAAAAATTTTCTCATAAAAATGAGAATATTCAAATATCACTGTAGCGCCTGCGTTAAGTGCCTGTCCCTGCTCTTTTTCCCTTTAGTCTCGTTCATGTTTTGCTTCCAGGTCTTTCACATGCATGAAGTAGGTCTATTCAAGCTGTCTGTCTCAGATCTTCAAGATGTGGCTTTTACTTGCATGCCATTGTGGAATGTGTTTTGAGGATACAAGTATACAGGTTCTACTTTAATGATGCCCCTCACATCTTTTGCCCACATCAATGAGAACGCCTTCAGCCCCAGCAGCAAAGTCGGGCTTTTGGCACTTTGAAGATGCCCATCTGAGAAATTAATTACCTCCCTTGTTAATCTGACCTAATTAAACACAAAAAAGTAAATTTATCTGTTCATGGGCATGGAAGGACAATGATGTGTAATGGGATGTTTTTTAGTTGAATATGAAAAGTCTGCAGAGAAAGCGCACAGATTTCTCAGGTTTCTCTGCAGCACAGAGGTTAGTGTTTCCCAAGAACCGTTTTGATCCACATTTTGAGGTGCATTTATTTACACTCAGACAAAAACTCACATAAATGTGAGATGCAACAATCATCCACTCATCAACGGCAGCTTTAATCACGTTCGCTTGGCCTATTTCTCCAGTCTTTGATCCATGGGGAAGGCCTATAGTCAGAGTAATATTAGCTACAGACCTTGTGTACATGTGGACTAATCCATTAGTGTTGAGAGGTTATTGGCTTCCTTTCTGCAGCTGAAATAGAAGCCCATTAAAAGAGGTAATGTGTGCCTGCAGCATGGCCCCGAGGCCCCGCAGCCAGAGCAGGGTGTATTTCACCCAGCACTGCACACACACTTGGCTTAAGTAGACCGAGGATATCGAGAGAACTCCAGAACAGATCTTTTTCATTTACACGCTCTCTTTTGCACTTTCCGTTGTCTTTTTTCTGTCTTTGCCTTTACTCTTTGCTCTTTCTGTCATTATATCTTTATTACTTTCTATCTCTCCCTCTCTCTTTCCCCCTCCATCTTTCCTTTGCTCTTTCTCGCTGTTTGGCTTTCTCTGTGGCACAGACTTGGGTACAGTCTCACATTGATCTGTGAAATATCCCTCAGGCGATTATAAAATATTAAATCCAAGTCACACTCTACCACGTCACTTTCTTCCTCGCAATCTCACGCTCGCTCTCTTTTTCTCTCTCTCTAGCTCTGTCTCTCTATCCTTCCCCTCTCAGCCCTTCAGTTTTGTTCATGCTACTCATTGTAGTCATCCATCTGAACAGTGTGAGCGACACTCTCTTACTTCAGGAAGAAGAGCAGCTCACAGGGTCTTCATTTCATTCCCACGGTTCACACTTAAAAAATTAATGAGCCCAAAAGGGTTCAAGAAAACCCTCAAGCAACCTAAAAACTTACTTGTCATTAGATTATATTTTACAAAAGCATAGGCTTATATCCATTTAAAAATATTATTTATTTAATAATATAAAATATTAGTTATTAATAATATAATATATGACTTTCCTAAGTGTGGACCACAGCGTAAAGCTGACTTTGTGTACATTTGGTCGGCCTGCGAAAATGTTACCCTGAACCCAACCCATTACTTACTTAATGCTTTTTCTTCTACAGTTTTATTTTTGAAATATTTTAGTTAAGTTGCATCTTATGATCTTGATTATGGAGATGTTTCTTTTTCTTTTTTTTATTTATTTATTTATTTTTTTGATTATCAGCACATGCCAACATAGACAAACAAATTTGGTCCCTAAATGGTGTTTTAGAGACATGGCAAAAGAACTCTCATAGCATCACTGTATTTGAGTCCATACGGAACCATTCAGTGGACATGCAATTAGTCTCTACCTCCAGATCTGCCCACCTTTCCACCACTTCATCTGCAGCATGAAAGACCAGCTCTGCCAGTTAACGGGATTGATTCCTGGTTTCTTAGACTTATGATGTAAGAAACACTAGCTGAGTGAATTCACTGATTTGAGATGGTCTTTGAAACACTAGTTACAAAGCAGAAATGCAGTCATGGTGTAAACTGCTTCTTACATTCACAATGCGTCTTCTAGCTAGTAAACAGCACCTCATATCTGTAAACAAACAAGAACAAAAAAAAATTCTGATTCTTACTGGAGTAAGAATTTAATTTAAATGTATGCTTCTGAAAATAGGTTATTCAGAAACATATTCAAAATTGTCCTTTTGGCACCTTTGTTTTATATGCTCTAAGATTGTTATATCTGGTTCTAAAGTGTAGACCCATTTCTAGACTCCATAAAACTGAACCCTTTATCCCATTGTTTAGACACAAACTGCCTGAAGGTACTAATGTCTATTTGTTGATGGTTAAATGAAGAATAAGCAGGGAGTGGGTTTGGTCCTTTGTGTTTCTGGTGTGCCTAGTGTGTCTCCAGTATCTGAAATCTATGGGCCAGTTGTGTAAATAATCCATCTGATATTACCCAGAGTACCTCAGGCAAAAGTGTGTTTGTGTGTGCAACTAAGCCTGGGGCCATTTGCTGTATTTCAGCTTATCTCACATCTCAAAGCTGTTTGACTACTATTCCAAAGCACAGTGAAGGTTTTTTAGTGTAAGCTTGTTCTTTATTGAGGTTTAGAAGTGATTATGCCCTGTTTAAGGAGCAGCCTGTACTGCCAATATAGCTGTGATGTAGACGCCACTCCTGTCTTATCAGATTCACTCCTATCTTATCAGCACAATGTTTGTGCTGGAAGTGTTATTTAAAAATAATAAAAAAATGAAATAAACTTGTCTTTGCCTAAGTTATTTAATAGCTCTTTATTCACACCAGAATGTAATACTATAGAAACGTAATAGTTTCTATAGTATTATTAAAGTATTATGTCTATATAATTCGCTTAGTCAGGTTTGAACATTGCTGGCAGTGATGTGCTAGTATCTCATGGAATAAGTGTTTCTTCCAAAATTATTTCATGATACAGGAATTGTTGCTTACCTTTTGTAGAAACCACCTGGATTTTATAAATTTTAGAATGGTGTAATATATAGTCAGATAATTCCCAGTCCTGATACTGATGGAGAAATTTATTCTTCATCACTAGAACGCTAATGTCTCTGAGTGGATGCTTTTTGTGTTCCACCATCTTTGTATTTCTTCTTCTGTTTGTACACTGTGGCCCTGCAGCTGAGTGTGTAGCCTGTAGCTGTGTATGGCATACACACACACACACACACACACACACACACACACACACACATACTCAAACAAACACACAGTCTATTTCAGTGTTAAGCCGGTGCAGCAGAGCTGTTTGTGTTGCAGGCAGATGGAGCCGGAGTGTGTGTTCCCCTCAAGGCTTTGCCTTCAGCAGCCCAGCTTTTTGTGCGAAAAGAGGGAGGAAAAAAGAGAGGTTGGTTCTTCTAAAAAGAGTTCGCCTATTTACGAACTCAAACAGAATAGCTGCAATCAGATAGGTTTAGAGAGCAAGCAAAGATTTTTCTTTCAAGTGAGAGTGGAGGCAGTGACGGCTGCACGATAAACACGGTGTATGTTTTCAGAAGTGTTGGCTGACTGAGTTTCTTTATGCTTAATCACACTTTTTTTTTTTTGAGTCTGGAGGAGATGCTGGACTCCCACAGCCGAGGCTAGATGAATCATCTGCCTGCTGCATCCTCTCACTTTTACCTTCTCTAACCTCTGGCTTTAGTGTATAGTCAGCCGTAACCCGTCCTGCCCTAGCAATGGCCTGAGGTTCACTAACTCCTTAGCTTCAGCAGTGTTCAGTGTGTATGGAAAAATAAAACAAGCGATTAGCAATGAGAAATGGAGATGATATGATGATGTTTTGCTTTGTTATACTTCACCCATCACTCATCACTCGGATAGAAATCTATGGCAAGACTACATGTCACAGTCACACAGCTTCAGTGTCCTGGGGTTGTGGGTTCAAGTGAAAGGGGTGATTTATGAGGAGTTTGGTGTGTTCTCCTCGTGTCAGCGTGGGTTTCCTCCAGGTGCTCCAGTTTCCTTGATCAAGGTTTGCTTGTCAACAGTGATGTGATTAGGTTTATAAAAGAGAATCTCAGAGAGAATGAGTCTTTCAGAAGTAAAGATGTGTGTTTCACCCCTCAGTGAAAGACAAATATTGAACCAGTTCACGAATCACATTTCTAAATGTAATATATTAAAGAACCTGAGAATTTTTTTTTCAACTGCAGGACATAATATAATTAAACATACCAGAGAATCCAGAGAAATCTCTGTATGCATAGGTAAAGGCCCAAAAACATTGACTCTCTATGGCCAGTCAGTCAGAAAAAAAAACATGTTTCTGTAGTGAAAGTCACTGCATGGCCTCAGACACACAAAACCATGAACAGTGTGTTACAACTCTACAGCGCAAAGAAGAAATCATGTAGGAAATGGTCAAAAACTCTGCCGCTTTCTCTAGGCCTGAGCTCATTTAAGATGGACTCAGGCAAAGCAGAAAAATGCCCTATGGCCTATGAAATTCTTTATTGAATAAGGGTTGATGTGTCCTCAGGTCTAAAGAGAAGCCTGTCATAAGCACACAGTTCATAAGCCAATGTCCATGATGATATAAGTGGGCATTAGTCCAAATGACATGGTTCACTTGTGCATCTGTGAAGGCACAGTTAATACTAAACAATATGCACAGGTTATTACACTGGATCTCCATTATATCATTTTCATTTCATAATGAATCTGAACTGATGAGCAGCTGAAATATTGTGTCAAGCAAGAGTGGAGCATTCTTTAATTTTCAAAACAACATTAGTTGATGTGTTGCTGGTATCAATATAGCCAAATTGGTTTGTAAGATATGCTGACATTATACAAATTCTTTTATGCTGTGAATTCCTCCACATATATTTGACATCCCAAGAAAATGGAAAACCAAAAATGCATTTTGAATATCTTCCTAATGACCTACATTCACATGTTATGAGGACGTAAGTTTTACTACTATTCAATATTTTAATGTAAGGCTTAAAATACTGAACTGTAGATGAGAAAATGCATTTGATTTTGGAAGATTTTATGTAATTTTTTACAGAACCAGCAGGTAGGACCAACAAACAAGCTTAGACTAATATGTTTTGCACACGCTGTACCAAGAAACACCATAAGATGTCCTATATTTAATTTATGATATATTACCTAGTACACATGAAGTACATTTTTGTACCCTAGCTTGTTTCAAAAAGAAAAATTCTTTTGGTTGTTTTCTTCTTTCCTGTGCCGATTTCCATGTTTGTTAACCAGCATCCATACGCATATGAATCTAGGCTCCATCTCCTGTGTTTGGACTGAGCTGGAGGCCTGGCTTTTATCCCTGATTCTCCACCACCACCTCTCGGCTCCCACTGCAGGCCACGGAACTGCAGCTTTGTCAATACTGCACTAATTAGAAAATCCCTCAGCCTCCAGCAAGACATTTTAATTAGTCCTTGTGTCAACTAGTTTACAGATTGGAATACATGGTTAGCGCTCAAAACCAAACCGCAAACCAGGATTGTGCCCGGTGAGCATGACCACGTCCGGATCCTCTAACCCAACGCCAGATCCATCAGGTTCCGCTGCTGCTTTCTCTCGGAGGGGGATGTGGGTCCATTTGGGATGTGGGTCCAAATTTCACTTTGATGTTAGAGTAGTGTTGTGGGTTCTGTGCTAAAGCTGGAAACATTTGTTTGAAAACAACAGTTACTTATTAACTATTTACTCTTTGGTTTTGGTCAAGTTCAAACACTGAAACATTTAAATAATTAATAATGAAAATGCAAATTTGGGTTTCTTTTATACTGTCTACAGATTTTGTTCCTCATTTACGCTTTAGTTTTCTCTCTTTTATTATTTTTTTTATTTATTATTATTCTTTTATATATATAATTTTTCACCTTAATTTCTAATCTGGCACAACATAAACGTCATTAAGACCACTGTACAATAATGGATCTGACTGAATTAAAATAGCAAACAGCATTAAGCTCAGTGGTGGTAAAAGGCATTGATTAATGGATATTTTAAAATTGATTTATTTATTTACTTTCTATTTTTATATATACAGACTTTTTTGAGATGCCATATTGGAACTGAATTGTGTCGACCTACACTATAATTCTGTTAGATGTTTTTGTTTCACAGTGAGTCTGGTACAAGATGATTTTGTTGCATCATAGTCATAGTATTGGACTGTGTTGAAACTGGTTGGCTACATTTGGCTGAGGACTGTATTTTTCTGTTTGCATTCTGGTTTGAATTTGAAACCTGAATCTGAGTTGGACTTGTGTTCAATTCAAAATTCAAACTGGTCCAGTCAGGCTGGTCTCAGATCAGCATTAGTGGACATTGCATACCCGGCAGTGTGGCGGTTTAAAGGGTTAAAGTGGAGCTGTGCAAGGCTGCATGGCCCTGGGCTGCACTTCTGCAGAGACGGGGCTGTGTTCGTGCAGGCGAAAGGCGAGTCATTTCCCCAAACGCCACAGAATGCCCACGCACACACACACACACACACACACACACACGTGCGTGCACACAAACACCACCCGCGGGCTCTCCCTAACCTTTCCAGGGCAGGTCTCCCAGTCATTTGCAATAATAAGGTACTAAGGCTTCCTTAGCCCTGCCGTCAAACTTGCTCTGAATGACTTTGGGACCGGGCTGTGCTACATGCAGTTTGTCATTGACTGATACACAGAAATGGAGAGAGATTTTGAAGCGCACACATGTAACATGAGAGGGGCATGCTACTGCTTTCTTGTTCAATTCTTTTGATCCTTTGGAGACTCATTCCATCTGGACCAGTGTTATTGTTGTGTAAATGAATACCCACTTCAGGGGGGAAAAAAAGCATGCTTCTTTCAATGTATATTGGCAGTCCAAAGATAGTTAACTGCACTACTCAACATATTGAGCTCCATAGTTAATGTGGTAAAATAAGAGAAGGGAAGAGAAAAAACACTTCAGTTTTCAGTTGCTGCTTGGGGCATAGAATTGCTCACTACGGTAATGTATTCATCCATATCTTTACACATTTATGCAAGCTTAACAAGCCCGTTCTCAAGCGCAGCACTAGGATAGTGGCAAAACGCCTCCGGCACGTTCACCCACACATGTTAACTGTGAAACACCATCTTCCAATATTTCAGTGTTTGTGGGCTAGTGAAAGCGTATCTGGTGCTAACTAAATGCTCAGTTTGCATGTTAGATTCTGGTAACGAAAATCATATTGTAATGAGGACTTTAATAAATTAGACAAGGTTTTTCTATTTTTATTATAATATCTACATTTCCTCTGCAGATTTAAACAATAAAAGGATTGAAAATATATTACCTGGAAGGAGGGGATCTTGTTAGAATCTTTTTTTCTGTGTGCATTATAATAAACTTCCAAAAGGCAGCCATGCGTGTAAAGCCCTTTATTTCTATACTTTTTACAGAAATGACTTGCTGAACTTGACAATGAGCATTCCATGGACCATTAGAAAAAGTTTCAGATTTCCTCTGGAAAAAGTTTTTCCTCCTTTTTGAAGTTAACATGATGAAGACAAAATTGTTGGCTGCAAGAGCAACAGTCAAAACAAAATTAATCAATCTGTTCCCACACATCATCTCCACATCTTCCAATGTAAATGACTCGTGCTGTTTCTCAAATAATGGCTTAATTTTCCCAACACCAGCCCTCTCCCAACACCACGTACCAACTTGCCTGAATAAACACATCAGAGAATATGAGTCGTGTCAGCAAAGAGATCATGAGAGTTTAGGGAGTGTTAGGAACCCTCTGTGCCGTAGGGTGTTCCTGTAGGGTGTGGTGTGTGTTGTGTGCCCGGAGGCAGTCTGGCACCTATCTTTCATTCTCAGTTTCTATCTTTTTTCTTTCTCACTCTTTATTTCTGACCTAGTGCTGAGGCCTTAAGCCTCATAGTTATAGTCTGATGTCATGCCGCAGACTGCTGTGCAAAACAAGACACATTTGTGTAGTCTCCCACTCTTACCTGGGCAGCATTTACAAAGGGGCACAGGGATGGTTCCATGAAGGACCACTGTTTCATAACTAGACAGAGATTATGTAGACTATGGAAAGAAGTTGATACATTATTCAACTGAAAAACAAAAGTACGTATGTGATCTTATGAATAGAGCAGCTGTTCAGACAGACTGCAGTACCCTACAGGAAGTTAAAGGGGTGATGTTACTATATTAGTTGCCTCAGTAGGTCCCAGACCCTGGAGTCCCCCTTTTTTTTTCTCTAGATAAATTAAAAAAATTAAAAATCGAAACATGAAAATATCTTTTAGACTCTTAGTCACATTGTTGATGTGCTTAGAGATTATTGGTGAACCTCCTGGCTGGTGCAGTGGTTGGCTCTAGAACTTCAGTTCTTGCCGATGTTATCACCAAAGCAGGTGTCTGTTAGCTAACGTGACATGCCTTCTCCTCAAAGTGTGTTGAGATTTCAAGTGACATTCTATTAGCAGGTCATTAAGAAACAGTGGCTGAACTTAACTGTCTTTGGGTGCTTGCTTTCACTCTCCCAGCTCAGTAGCATAATGTGATGGGGAGGGACCTAATTTGGTGTGTGGAATTCTCAGAACTGCGTTTATTTTCTTAAAGGATAAAGGAGGTTAACTAATGCCAACATTAATTGATAATTCTGTGAACATCTTTATAGTGAAGCACTTTATTCTTCTATTATAAAAAAATGTATTGTAAGTGAGAGGCCTTCCGTTGCAGTATTTTATGAGCATTAACATGCAGGGCCATGGTGCTGCAGGACCACAGTTGGGAGCCACTTTACCAGCTGCTGGAGCCAGTCGTAGACTCAAAGGGGAGTGTTAGGAGGTCGAGGCCGTAGGCAAAGGTGTAGCTCTGTAGCCCAGGGCAGAAGACACACACACACTGCCTTTCATTTCCAGGTGTGGCCATGTGTACACACACACACACACACACAGGCCTCAACGGGCTCGCGGGCAGTCAGGCTAAAATCGTTATCTCTAGGCCTGCTAAATGTTGTTTTGTCTCTAGAGAGTTTTGGGTCAAAATAGCTTAGTTTGAAAGGGCTTTTAAATAATCAGCTATAATCACTCAGTCCCAACAGGGTGGAGTTAGAAACACCTAACGAAATTAGCTTCGGTTTAATGTAGGTTTCATGTTGTGAAGGTACATCTGAGTGTTGATGTTCTGAATGTTAGTGCACTGCACCACCAGGGATTGATTCTTTTTAAGAAATGTGTTTTTTTCTTTATCCAGTGTGTTTCTCCCGCCACGAAACCAGTCATGCACTAATTCATAGTAACAGTAAACATGCCACTTTTTGTTTTTATTTTTTGGTTTGTGTGTATGTTGTGCAAAATCGTTGATCACTTATTTGAACTGTCCACAGTTTGTTGCCATCATTTCTAGTTTTCACAGTCATCATCACAACTAACACAGTGAGACCTGGGTTGCTGGTATTCTTCTCTTAGGACGTTTATATGTAAATTATTGAAACGAAAAGTTCTTTAATGGGGTAGATCATAAATCTTATGAAAACACCAAAGGTTTTTTTTTTGACAGGTTGCTTCTGAAGGTGTGATATCTTTAGAGGGCAGCAGTGAGTAGTGTTTGTTTATTTGCTGTGCCACAGTGAAACTAGTTTGGTGGGAGGTAGTAAATTTTGATGGCAAAGTGGGATCATTAGTCACTAAATCTGGCTGCTTTATGCATTTACTGTAGCAGTCGAACACAACAGAGATCATTCATTTTTATATTATGTACATGGCAAATAATTATTGGCTAAAAACTGTAGTACGTAGTGGAGTCTCAGGTTGTGGGTTCAATCCCTTCCTTGGGTCATGACCCGAGTGGATATTGGTGTGTTTTCCACAGCTGTGCGTGAGTTTTCTCATATAGTCCAACAACACATTGGTAGGTTGATTGACTATGTAAAATTGCCCACAGGTGTGAGTGTGAGATTTCCTGTGACGGATTCAGCGCCCTGTCCTGGGTGTGTTCCTCCCTCGCACCCCGCGACGCCAGATGAAACGTTTACAGATGAGGAATGAATGAATGATAGGGGTTTCACATATAACCTGTTTTTTGCTGGTACATCTATAACATGATTCTGGGTTAAGGGTTAGAGCATGTAGTCGTTTAAGTTTTTTATATTAATATTTGACAGAAACACTAAGGTGTTCCAAATGTTTGGTGAATTGAGCTCATTTCATCTCCCGTGTTGTAGACACAGACTTGAAAGCATGAAATTAAGCTTCATCAGCTAGAAGGCATAGAGTGATGGAGCACCAGGAATGATCGGCCGATATCAGTACCTGACATTACTATTGTTCTTGTGGCAAATTGCACTCAAACTTCGCAAACTGTGGGCAGTGAAGTGTATATTTTATTAGAGTTTTATTAGACTTTGATAGAGCTGAAATGATTTGTAGTTAAAGCTGCTTTAATTTTTTAACTTTTTTCAAGGTGTGACCCCTCTTTTGGGGTTGATATCAATTACAGAAGACAGTTGAAATCTGTTAGGCAGGATAGATAATCATATCCGTCATGGCATCAAACTACACCACCATCCTCCACTGCTCCGGGAGGGCTGCACCTCAGTTTGCTTGGCTGTATATTTTGAAAGTTTTTTTTTTTCCTCCCAGATTAAGAAGCCCTGATTTAGACAAATAAGAGTGTGTGAATTTCCTCTCTGTGCTGAATGCTTCCTGTGTTATATTTATTATTTTGCAGGGCTCTGGGGGCTCTTTGGGATTGGCAGCCTCTTCCTCCTCCTCCTCCTCCTCCTCCTCCTCTCGGCAAGTCCGTCAGCGGATCACTCGGGTTAACCTCAGGGACTTGATCTTCTGCCTGGAGCAGGAGCGCTCTACATCCCGCTCGCTGCTGCTCTACAAGGCCCTGCTCAAATAGGACGACTTCATCCAGCTCTCTTCTTCCTCTCCGCAGGGTCTGACCACTGCTCTGTCCAGACCCTCACTCGCCCCTTTATCTCCTGACCGGCCAGGTTTGTTTCCTCCCGGTTTGCTTCCCTCGGCACCTCCTGCGTTTTTCTTTGTGCCTTCAGGCAAAGCTAGGACACAATCACTGAGATCCTGTCTTTGCTTTAAGAGGAATGTACTCTACATTAAAGCTCCAAACACACACCTTCAGGACGTGAGTGATAGAAAGCCATGAAGGAGGAGGGGATTATGGGTATTAGTAACATTTCTGTTCGTGTTACCTTTTTATTGCAGTTTGTTGGTACAGGAGCCAACATCCACGAGAGCATTGACTCGTTTTTATGTGTTCTTTCAAAATCTGAATCTGATTTGATTTTATGTTCAAGGATGACTTTGATTTGTTTGTTGGTATAAAGTATGATTGGACTTGAAGCTGCGTTTTAACTTAAATGCCTCATTTGCAATATGGACACTGGAAGTGTGAATGTGTAGGTTTTTTTTTTTGTTTTTCTCCAAGCAGTCTAACAAATTATTAACTATTTTATTAACTTATGACTTTCATACCTCCAAATGATGGTTTGGACTGATGTTGTTTCAGTAAGATTATGCAAAATGAAGGAACTCAGTGTTGCTGTCCTTCATCTACTGGGGTGCAGTTTTTGTAATTCAGTGACAGTATTTCCTCACACTCCTGACGTAGTGTGTGTGTGTAATGAGTGTCGGCTTCCTGCTGTGAAGAGTTACAGTGGAGAAAAATGGCGCAGTGCCATCTGTAACGATGAGGCTGCCGTCATTTCATCCAAAAAGATGACGTAAGAAATCATCTGGCTGTTCGGTTAAACGGAGACCAGTTTCTCACCAGTTAACCGTTGGAAAGAATGATAACAGCAAAGCAGAAGTCTACAATTTCATTAAGACTTGAACGGGAATTCCGCTAATTTTTTTTTTAACATTTCTCTATATTTCAGTGGTGGAGAGGTAGTGGTTCAAAGTAGTTTGATTTGAAATGGTTAAATTTTTTATTTATTTTTAATATATATATTTTTTTGGTGAAGGATCAATTTAACAATATGGATAATGATTAAAATATTACTATTTTACTGCAATCATGATGAATGGATTCTTACAAATACTTTAGGCCAAATTCTTATCGATCTTAAAGTAACAACGAACCTTACACAGGGTGTCCCTGAAATGAAAAAAGCTTTTAGAGACATACATTTCTTTCAAGTCACCTACACTGTGAAAAGCTCTGACTCTCTAGATTTCTCTAGAATGGAGCGTTTTCATATGAATTATGTTGTGTTTTAAAAATATGGAAGAATAAGTGGAATTCCTCTTTAAGATTTAATGAGTCTTGCACTGGAATTTTGAAATTCAGAACTTAAAGTAGATGTCAATAATACGACCTTTTAGAACAGATCTATATCAAGTGTAAATTTGAAAGTCCGGTCGGGCCCAGCAGGACATGACACCAGTGATGTGACGGGTTAAAGGGATGTAGATTGGATTTCTCTTTGCCTGTAAAAACAATAATCCGTATGCAGATTTAATCTCTCTAGATTCCCACAGCCAAAATCCACCTTTGTCCACTGCTGCGAGATTGGTTTATATGTTCCTGCACATGAAAGAGCTCAGACAAACCAAGTGTATCTGATCCCGTGGTCAGGTCTTTGATTATTTCTATGTCATATTGTCTACAAAGACCATATTATCTATTATAAACTCTATATTTTTTGGTAAATTTAACAATTTTTAAATGTTTGGTTGGTTTGGAAAAAGTGTTCATCTCTCTGAAATTTGTACTATTTTGTAAAAGAATAAAGTTCCTTACTACACCTTCGACTGGAGTTTTTGCCAAAGTCACTGAAGGTCCAGAGTGACACCTGCGACGCAGTTACAACCTACAGCTGTTTGTGATTGTGCTGTTCCAGAGGCGAAGAGAAGAGTTCCTTAACATTGTGTTTTCTTCTTCTGCCCCTTTCTCACACAGTTGAAAGTCACACCTAGCTGCAGTCATCTCTTACAGAGAGATCTCAATTGCCTGGTACAGCTGCACATGCTTCTGAGCACTTGTGGTAGCATTATTTTCAGTTAAAGAAATATGGTTGTCTGGGGATTAAAGTAGGAAAAAAAAAAAAAGAAGTTCAACAATTTATTAAAAGTCCATTTGATCAACACCAATTACAAAAGGATAATGAACACATGCCTGCAATACTACAAGGATTATTAATAATAATGCATTAACAAAAAAAAAACACCTTTTATTTAAATAAGACATTTGCACCTTACTGTAATTATACATTTTGACACAACATCCATTAGAACAGTATTTAAATTAAGAGTTTTCTTTGTTCTTTGTGGTTTCAGAGGGGTCAGTTTAGAGTTCACAGTTCTGAGGCTGTGTTCAAAATACAACTGCATGGCTGCCATGAAGGAAATTTAAAAAGCAACATTAACACTAAGATGTCTGATGCATACTCAAACTGCTAGAAGGGTCCCACCAAACCCCCACAACACCCAGACAGAGGCTGTGACAGGGTACTGCATCATAGTTTGGTGGTTAGCGTGAAGAATAATGCTTCAGCACGTTTGTACTGTCTCGCTAAGACAACACTCAGCGTGTGATCTTGTGGAGCAGGGTGGCATCTCTATGACCCTTGCCCCTGTAATGAGGTTATGCAGAACATGGAGTATACTCAGGCTGTTAAATGTGCAGTTTTACAACACATTAAGCATCAATGCCTGTTTTACAGCCACCTAAGTAACCTTTTGGAGCCTCTTTTCACTTGTGGGCTGTGAGCGTTCCTCCCTGTGACTGAGCCTGTTTGACTGGGGGGGTCTGACTGAGTAAAAGGATTGTGGGAAAGTGACCTCAGTTCCTGGGGCGATGTGGGGAGGAGACTTGCTTCTCTCTGACCCGTACCCTTCCGCCTCAGCCCTGATGGGGCCTCAAGGAGCACACTAAGCCCCTCTGCTCATTGAGGACCAGCTCGGCCAGCAACTCCGAGTGCACGGTGAGCTGTCTCACAGCGGTGCATTCATTAATCTGAGTAGTCTCTCATTTCCTCTACCTAAAGCTGCCTTCATCAAAGGAGATTGTGTGGGGCTGTGCAGGGCATGGCTTGCTTCTCCAGTGGATCTTCATTTGACTTTTGTAATCTTGCTGGAAATGCAGTGCTGCTGGTAACTCTGGGGGCTTAGTTTCTTTTATTCTTGTGGCTTGGTAAGGGGAGCATTTCTGATTAAATAAAATCAACAGATGATAAGAAAGAAACTGCTCTTCCCGTAAAAAATAAAATAAAATCCCTATTGTTGTCTGCAGATTGTTCTACAACTTTTTTTAATCACCTAGTACTGGGCAGGGGTATTTCTGCTGGCCCCCCAAAAATAAATAAATATCAGACCTCATCAAAATGAACAACTCCAGTCCTTTCACTTGCTGTTCTTGGGGATTGGAAAAGCCATCAGAAAAGCTGTGGTGAAGTGAGCGCAGGTTTCCCTGTGGCCGTGCTCTAACAGTCCCTCTCCTCGGCTCGGAATGCATTAGCGGCCGAGCGCTGTGGCCCTGCTGCCTGCGGCCAGTCCAGCCCTGTTCTCGCCGCTCACAATCAAATGCCTTTGTTCTCAACGTTGTTCTCTCATCCTTCATGTACCGAGACTACAGCCAGAAAGCACACGGATCTGATTTACAGAAGGAAGCCGGAACGAACAGGAGACCATTGGATTTCCAGATCGGAGAGGGACGCAGAGGTGAGGGCAGATACTCAGGTTAGTATGAATAAAAGAATACTGCAGTGAGCAGAGCTGCTGAATGAGGTGGCCGAGTACGGTAACAGTGTGCTGTAATGTGTGGAAGACCAGAATACACAGAATGCAGTTACTCCTCCAAGCCTAGGCTTCTTGATTTTTTTTTAAACGTCCCTCAAATCAGTCTTGGGACTATAAATGTGTCATTTGTTATTTGGATTAAGGTGTTCCATCTTCACAAACTCTTTAAACAGTCAGTGAGCCAGCACAGAGGTACAACCGTCCATCTCTGTCAGTGCCCACTGCTGGTCTCTCTCTGCGGGTACGTTTGGAGATATCCTTGTTTAGTCCAGCGGCTCCTGCTTTATCCGGATCGGCGTGTGGATGGTCTGACAGCGTCTGTCTTCGCGACTCAGGATGTACTCGCTGAACTGAGAGGAATCCACTCCTCCTCCACACGAGGCCACCATAGTGAAGCCCTTCTGGAACAATCTCTCCAGCACCTGCGGATAAACAGTGCAACGGAGCGTTAACAGAGAGTCAAATTAGCATCAGTACTCGCACAAGAGCTTGTAGTTTTACAAGGAATAAAGCGCGGGTTCCAATTCCAGTCGTGGGAACATTATCCTGCAAACAGTTCTGTGCTTTGTCACGTCTAGCACATTTGATTCTGCTCATTAACTAATGAACAGGCTCCTCACCGGCCGTGTCAGGAGCACACAAAGATGTGGTATTGGCCCCTGCTGGATTCAACCGAACCAGACAAGTATGAGAAACATGAAAAAAAAATAATCAAGATATTAACATACAAGAAGCCAACAGACCAACAACTTTTGCTGAGCTTAAATTAAATAAATCAGAAATGGTGGTGAAAATGTAGCATCTGAGAAATACTTTTTTATCTATATTTTATCTTTATTCTTTCATTTCCCTCCAAGATTTCACTCTTCAGACAGGCCAGTGAAGATGAGAGGGAGCGAGCAGACTCGCCCTGCAGCTGTTTACTGGAGTTTGATGAAGAGTCAAAAGCGAACGGCTTCCCCCTCCGACGACCCGAAAACTCAACCACCCTCGCTCTCAAAAAAACCTCCAAAAATCACACGCAACCCCCTGCCCGTGTCAGAGCTCCATCAGCAAAGACTCCACAGCCTCCTGTCCCTGTCACTCACCACCGCAAATGCAATGACATGTTTTATCTGGCAGAGTAGTTGTAGATTTTTTTGAAATTCAACAGATGCAGCCTTGAGTATTCACTTACTCCTCCACTTCTTTCAAGTGTGCTTCACATGAAAATGAAAGTTCTGCCTCAAGGCAACAGAGCCAGATAAAAGTCCCTCCAAAGGAAAAAAAAAACATTCAGTCGAATCGCAGGGCCCTGAGAAAAATGTCCACCCTTATCCCCACTTTGGAAGTTGATGCTAAAAAAAAAACCTTTGGCAGAATTTCAGTGAGTTGTATTAAAGGGGAAATGAATTCTCCTTGTGTGTTGCTCAGGTAAGAGCTGACCAGGTACAGTAGCTGCAGCAGTGTGGAGCATCAGTGCAAGAGGTTTCAATGTTCATTTAAAAAATGCAAGTATAGTTCAACGATGAGCTTCCCATAATTCCTCATTTAAGTCAGTGTGCTGAATATATGGAAGTGCAAGGGTCATGTGACTGCATTCAGAATTGAACATTAAAGAGTGATTGCGCTGAAACTTTCATTACACTCAGTGCTCTGATAATTGCATCACTTTGAACTCTCAAACAAGCTCAATACCACCCCCATCTCTCTCTTCTCTCTCTCTCTCTCTCTCTCTCTCTCTCTCTCTCTCTCTTCTCTCTCACTCTCTCACTCTCTCCTCTGTTAATTCCTCGCTTAATTTTCTCATGTTTCTCATGACTGGGTGGGCTTAAGAACGCCTGACGTATGACAACCTAGAGAAAAAAAAATCGGTGCACTTCCAGCATGATACAATTAGCCAAGTCTGCAAAGGCGGGAAAAAAAACATTAGCAGATGCACCGATTAGTTATACTGTAAGTCAATTAAGCATGTGTAAAAAAAGGAGCATAAACCAGTTTAGGTTGTTTAAAGAAACCAAAGTAGGTATTAAAAATGTAGTGTGTGTGTTTAAAATGCTCCAGGCACAGATATGCTGCAGCACTTTTTAAAAGAAGAGATTTGTCTTGAGGACGAGTTAAAAATAAATTATGCATATCATTTCCCCCTCAACTTTTCCGTTGGTTTTCAAGACGCTACAGTCCTACATTAATGTGCCACAGGAATCAGTGCTCCTGCACGTTGGAACACAGACTCACTTTCCAAACAAGCAAATACGAGGGATGTGATAACATCTCGTGAGGCACAACTGCACCTCTGCAGCTGTGTAAGCACACCTTTCTCCACACCTGCCACACCTGCCTTTACAGTCCCTCCCTCCCTATCACAGCTCCAGTGTTTCCTGTGAGAGAGTATCTCCGCCTAACAATGATGCTCCACTCCTCGACTCCAACACCGTACCTACAGCCTCTCAAACTTCCTATAAAAACACAGCCTTCTAGTTCATCAGAAACATCATCAACTTACTGAACAAAGAAAGGTAGAGGCTTTTACTGCTCAGATTCCATACCCTAAGGTTTACGGACACTTGCTCATTCAGTGTTTCCTCTGAAATAAAGCATTTTTAATGGGTAGTTTGTCCCCCTTTGTTTCAGTAACAGCATATCATCTTTTGGAAGCTTTACGCTAGATGTGAGAACATTTCTGAGTGTTTCTACAGCAGCCACCTAACATTAGTCGGACAATATCTAGCTCAAGAATTTTGAATATACACAAATCATTAATTCATTCATTCATTCATTATCTGTAAGCGCTTATCCAGTTCAGGGTCGCGGTGGGTCCAGAGCCTACCTGGAATCATTGGGCGCAAGGCGGGAACACACCCTGGAGGGGGCGCCAGTCCTTCACAGGGCAACACACACATTCACTCACACCTACGGACACTTTTGAGTCGCCAATCCACCTACCAACGTGTGTTTTTGGACTGTGGGAGGAAACCGGAGCACCCGGAGGAAACCCATGCAGACACGGGGAGAAAACACCAACTCACACCTCACAGACAGTCACCCGGAGTGGGAATCGAACCCGCAACCTCCAGGTCCCTGGAGCTGTGTGACTGCGACACTACCTGCTGCACCACCGTGCCGCCCATACACAAATCAGCCATAAAAATGACCAACTCATTTCTACATTCACTGTCCAATGAGGGATTTTGTTGAGAATTGTTCTATTGTTCTACAATTCCAGACTGTAGTCCCACTGTTGCTCTGATCTTGTTCACCCTGTCCTTCATTGGTCAGCACCCCCACTGGACTGACCCACTCTTACCAGCACAACACACACTAACACACCACCACCACCAAATCAGTGTCACTGCAGTCAGCAAAATTATACCTGCAGCAAGAAAAGGGGCTAACAACGTATGCAGAGCAACAGATGCACTATAGTCTGTATTTGTAGAACTACAGAGTGCACCCTTATGGACAGCTGAGCTGATAAAACAGACAATGCATTTAGGAAAAATTTGTTTATTTTAATGTTTTAGCTGATGGCAGGTTTATTATGTATTTTCCAGAACAAACAGTCCAGTAAGTCCTTTTAAGATGTTTTAAGACAGACAGATGTTCTTATGCAGCTTTTGAGTGAAAGGATTTTCATCAGAGTAAAGGGACCACTTTAACTGTACTGCAACTGTGGGGACTAGTGTTTACCCTGCTCCCACTCCTGTAATCAACCTGCACTGCACTCTTTACTGTTTTTAGCTTATTCAGTAAATACCATGAAAGTACATATAATATTCTGGGTGGTGTGAGAGTGAGGAACTGAAGCATGAATCCAGTTCTCAGTTCTTAAATAGTTTGGCAAGTAAAGCAGTAACTGTGGTCTTTCAAGACAACACTGGATGCATAACAGTCTAAACCACACATTCACAGCAGTGGCTTCTTTAACAAAACAGTAATTAATCTGTAATTCCACAAGCGGTTTCACCTGTACAGAGTTGAGTCTGCAGTATCCATTGAGAGGGAAGCGGATGACGTGAGTCGGGTCCTGGTTCCAGCCAGCGTTGACTGAGTTACACATGACGTCTCCTGTCTCAGGGAAGATCTCTTCGATGAGGGCCTTATCTCCGCTCAGAGCGATCCTCTCACCCAGGTCGGGGGTCACGCGAACCACCAGGCACTCACAGGGCTGAGCTGTCCGTCTCTGCTCCCGTTCTTGCTTCCAGCGCTCCAGCTCCTTCACCATGGGGCTCAGCTGGTAATAACGGGCTTCTTCATAAAGCAGCTGGAACTCCTGCACGGAAAACATAGTGACTGTGTCAGTGGAGGTTGTCCAGTGTTTCCCAAAAAACCTGCTCCTCGGGAACCACCAAAATTGGCTTATTCTGATTAATATTTTCACACTTTCCAAGCCATGACTCTCCTGGACATATCAGGAGAGTCTCTCATATATTTTCTCTCATATATATTCTCTCATATATTGTTGTATCATTTGTAGAGACACCCTTTTCAGTGTAAGGTGGTATGATTATTTAGATATTTTTGAAGAAGAAGAAGAAAAATGGGGAAATTCAAGCTCTGCATTTTAACCCCTCTATTACACTGAACTTCATTAATCCCCTGGGGAAATTGAGACACCATATTAACCCTATCCATAGCAGTGAAAACGTACAACTGCACACATACACACACACACACTAGTGATCAATTGATCATGTGACCTTCCGGTCCCATGGCTGATGGATTCATTTCAGAAGAATGTGCACTAACTTCAGAAAGAGGTTTCTCATAGTATGGGGGTGATGCTGCTATATTATACGCAATCACCTTGTATGTCTGAAGCCATTATAAAATTTTGCTGGCACTCACTCAAACCCATGGATACAAATATTACAGAAGTAGTTGTGCATTTTTATTAATGTAAAAATGCTAACAGGGTTCATTTAAATGTTGCCATGTTTCTTTATAATTCAGTGGTAAGTAAACAAAGGCATTCGGAGTGATCTGATATAAATAGAACACTGAGAATCTGACTGTGATTTCGTTACATGGAGGAGGAGGATGAGAGACATAGAGTCATAATATCTACAGCAGAAAAAAAGGCTTTTTGTTTTTTATTCAAAATGACCAGGAAAACCTGGTGGTATAAGAAACGTTTGTTTGGGTACTGTTTCATCTAAAGCAAAGTGACATTAGGTCTATGACTTGGCCTGCTAAGATTACACCTACATTCTTATCCTAGTCAGACTCGAATTTAGTTACATAACATCACACACAGCCAAAACTGAGTGCACTAAAAAACTTCATTAGTGTGGTATATGTAGAAAATAAAAAGTTTTACATATAAATTTCAAACATCTTAAATCACTTTGAATGAATTGAGCAGAAATAATTTGGCATCAGCTAATCTATTCAGACCCATATGACCCTCCTCTTGCTTGGACTGGAACAGGAGCTGTGTACCCTGGCCTCTTCCCCCTCTCTCTCACAGGCTCTGGGGTCTGGCAATACAGATTGCCTGTGTTCCCCTTAGGCACTCAGTGCCCTGCAGCCACTTCACCCAAGCTTTCACGCCCTTCATTCTCCACCAGACCAGATGGCACCGCCACTCACTGCTAGCATTAGCAACAACCGACCAAGAACCACTTGCTTAACAATGGACAGACAAACAGTAGTATGAACTCAAATAAAACAGGCATGTTAACTTTGGTTAAGTAATTTGAAAGAGAGCTGTTTTCATATTGCAACAGTTGCCATTTTAGTTACAGTCTACTACTTTGAAGGTCAATTTCCCACCAAGTAGCACTGGGTTTGAACTGTAGATTATACCAATCAGAACCAAGCAAACATCTACACGATACAAACCACAACCACAACCACAACCACCACGGCCCTCTGGCATGTTACATTCAATATTCTGGCCAGACTTAAGTGGATTTGCTACTATTCCTGGGAGAAAACAGCAGACATTTCAAAGCCAGATTGTTTTTTGTTTTGTTTTAGCTGACATTTTTTAGGTGTTCATGTGATTTCTAGTTACTCACAATATTGGTCACACTGCTGATGGTCTATGGTATGGACTTACAGGTGAGATAACCACTCTCCTGGTCATTTAGCTCAGCGATTTAAGACAGTAGCCATGTGTATGTAACAGTAATGTCCACAAAGCTAGCTCCTCCACCCTGTAAGATCTTTACTGTAGGCTATGCCACAGCAAACAATAGCATGCAGCATCTCAGACTCCACTCGCTTTAATAATTGCAACACGAAACAGAGCTGCTTTTGCTTGCCCCTCGCCCCACCCCTCTCAGACTTTGTCTCTCTTTCTCTCTTTTCTTTTTTGGCCCATGCTGGTGCTGACAACATGCTGAGACCTAAAGCCTTCAGGCTTGGGTTAATTCAAAAGGAAACACAAGTCTTAAGGTGATATTCTTTCCCAGGTTCGCTGTGAGAGTTTGGTATGTTGATCCTTCTGCAAGGCAATGCCCTCCAAGCAAATCCAACTGAAATATCACGATGGAGAAAGACTACTCGTTAAAATGTTTCATACAAAAAAAGACTGCACTAGTGAATAAGGTGCACGGTTTATTCTTGAGAAGCAGGTAGCAGTCTGAAAAATGGACAGAGCTGAGTGAATAACAGATATAATTTGAATTTGAATTTAACAGATTGCGGAAATCCCATTAGCCCGCATTGTCAGAACTCTGTTTGACACTTTACAACATCGCTGCAAGCTACAACTGACTGAAGAATATATCTGAGGTAACATGTTTTTCAAATTGGGAGAGAATTAGACAAGTTACTTCTGTCATAAACTTTTCCAACTATTTCAAGGGGGTGCATGAATCCCTACAGCAAGTGGCTGAGCTGTAGAAGTGGTATGAAGGCATACAGATCGATCCTGTGAACCCACTGTGTCAGAGTCATGAGCTTGGCAGAGTTAAACCCTACAGCATTAAGAAGGGACTGCATACGATGATCAATTCAGTCACTCACTGTTTTTTGCATATTTCCCAGCTTGCGTTAAGGGGGTGAATGTAATGGCTGATCTCTGAAGGCTTGACTGTAATGAGATGTAATGATTTGACTCTGCATGTTTTCTTGAGTCGTAGACAATGTTTTTGACTGCAATGTTTTTGCAGTTCATCACCATCATGAAATTCTCAGTGTCAAGGAATCCTTGAAAATGTGACCTTTAAAACTCAAGGTTTCTAAAAGGTTCCTGGCTTGGGTGTGCAGTCTTTTGTAAAAACTTTACTTAGTATGTATATATTTTACATTAGCAGGAAGTTTGTGAAGATTAAAAATAAATTTAAACAAATAAAATGTCCAGTTAAATCATTGTTTTAATATATCTACTCATACTGAATTTAACATACTGAAAACATAATATCAGTCTAGTGTTGTATTATGTTCAATTATAATACGTTAAACTCAGCAAATTACGTGTGAAACAAATTTTAAACAAATTTGCCATTCATTAGTTTGTTTTTTTGTAGATAATTATATGCATGTTAATTATTGGTGAAATTATTTTGAAAGAGTTTTTTTTTTTATGGCATTGCTCCAATGACCTTTTTTCCACACCACTCTCAGTAAAAATCTCTCCATCCTGATTGATCTCCTGATGCAGTTCACTTTAACTGCCGCTCCACTTCAGGGAGGTATAGACTTTGTCTAAAAAACTGCGGCAGCAGCTGGAGGACATCATTGCATCTGTATGTTTAATAGCTGTGGGGCTGACCATAATCATCTCCCTTCTCCACAGAGTCGCCGTATTACAGTGGAAACTGTAGCTCTTAAAAGAAGGACATTTGAAACTCTAAACATGATGCAATGAAACAACACCCAATGTTTTTTCTAATAAACAATTCCAGAAATGTACCTTGAAGTCTTCCGGCAGAAGGAGCTTGCTTGTCCGAAGGTAGCTGAGAATGTAACGGAAAATCTCCCCGTCCCTGTCAATGAAATAGTGTTGCTTCAGACTGTCCAACACGATCGGCTCTGTGCCATTGAACAGACGACTAATTCTGGGAAGAACAGTGAAGAAGCAGAGAAGGAGAAACAATCTTACATTTTGCACATTGTTTAAATTTAAACATGATACAAAGGCTGGGCTGTGATAACTGCTTGGTGTAAAATAACCCACTTCTTTATAAACCCTCTTTGAACATTCTATTGTTGATGTAGCTTGAGCAATATCAAATGCAAGTATAATGAAGTTTTATTGTTTAACCTGGTTTGAAGAATGAGGTCAAACATTTGGAAACGTGTCCTCTGCTATTTTTGCTTTTGTGTTAAATCAACTTACATCTTGTCATTGCAAAGATGTTCCTATTTCATTTTATGTTCTCTCTCTCTCTCTCTCTCTCTCTCTCTCTCTGACTCGTACTCTCTCTTTCTCTCTCTCATTCTGGAAACTGATGCAAAACACTTAATAAGAAAACCAATTCCCCCTTTTGTGCCTGCGGTGGTTCTTTTCTCATATGGTCTTGCAGTTCCCCCAGTTAGAATTTCACCATATAGCTTCAGGCAATCTTAGTTTTTCATCTCCGTTTCTTTTTCTTTTTTTCCTCTGAAAAGCAATTAAAATGCTGCCTGCCCCCCTCCCCCCCAACTCCCCTCCTCTGTTCTCCTCCTCTCCTCTCTCTCTCTCTCTCTTCCCTCTCTCTCCCTCCCTCTATCTGTGTTATTAAATCAGAGAAGGCCATGCTGTGTATTAGGCTGAGCAGATGTGATGTACACTCCCTCTCTCTCTCCTCTCTAACAGGTGGCACCCCTTTACACCCTGCCCTCTTGGGGAGTACATTATCAGCAGACCTCTGAGGATTGAGCTGGAGATGCAGCAGGTAGGAATTTCATGACTCCACAAGTGTGAAGCCTGCTGTTCAGGCTTTTCTTTCATTTAGTCATTTTTTCTTGAACCCTCTGCTTATTATCCAGTTATAAATCCTAAGAGTAAGGATCTACAAACTACTATGAATTATTGCCAAACTAATATGTACGTCATCTAGTCATGAGAGAGGGAACTGATACCTTCGCAGGTTCATGTTTACCTGAATGCAGAACATTTCTCGATAAAAGCGGCCTATATTTAGGCACAAAGTTGCTTTCATCCAACACCCTAAACCCTAAGCATCCAAATGTGTGTCCATAGTTCAGTTCCTCCAACTGAACAACTACAGAACTTTAGAGAACTGAATAATACATTTTAAGCTGAACAAAACAAGAATGATCCGAAAGGATAACAGGGTTGACCCACTGAATGTCCAGGGCAAATAACACAAAATTTAATAACAAAATAACAGCAGGCTAATAACGGTTAGATTTTTTTCAACAGAACATTAATATTTAACTTAATTGCTCTGCAAAACAGAAACAATGTCTGTGGCACCAGAACAGCAGTGGCATTAAGCAAGAGGCAAGGAAATAATTGCTGTCTTTCAAGCACTTCTGACATTACTGCAGAGCTGTGCTGATAGCAAAACTGCGGAAATGGTCCAGGAGTGTCTGACTGACAAAAGCAAACTCCACCTGTTCATGCTTCTGTGGCATTTCATTTGGAAGAACAAAATGACTGGATTTGAATGCAACAATGAAATGAAACAATAAAATTTGCCCAGGAGGGCTCATTTTAGTTAGAAGGTGTAATATTCCTCGGAAATCAAAGCCGTTCAAAACCTAAAATTACCTTGCAACACTGCATACAAACCCCCTTCTCAGAAGAGGTCTACAGTTTAATTCTGAGAAGTGAAATTCCCAGTGATAGTCTCTTAGCGTTTTATTGTCATGTAACAAGTAACATGTAAACTTTGAAGTTATGTTGCAGTTATTATGAACCACTCAAAAAACAAACATAACAGCAACAGGAGAGGGAAACAGGAGTAAAGCCTAGTGTCTGAGTGTGCATTACTTTAGGAACTGTGGGACTCGAGACATTAGGGATTACAAGAGCAACACATTCACTTATTTCCCTTCAGCCGTGTGAAACAGTTACACTTAAACATCACTGATGTAGGACACTAAACTGAATTATACTGAAAATAAATATGATTTTTTTTTAATTGTGAACTTTTCAAAGAGATAAATACTTACTGAGAAAGTCAGCAGTCACCAAAACAACAGACAAATATTAAAACAGTACAGAAATTAAAATGAATAAAATGAAAATGATGCATCTATATGGCTCCAAATGGGGCGGTTGCTGATGGCCTCAAGCACAGATATCAACCTCCACTGGACAGAACAACATTTTGAACAGCAGTAACGATTAGCCTCAGGCGATATTTATAGCTCACCTTTTTAACCCTTTAAACTCTTTCATTGGGTCCAAATTTTAATCCTCACCATTTACGTAAGAAACATATAAACAGTTACAGATTATATGAAACAAAATGAAAAATTATATCATAATAAAATGTTAACTGGACTTTCAATAATCCCCATACACATTTAATTGACACTACTAGAAAATCCACAGCATTTACAGGATATAAGTCTCCATAAAGCACTTAAACTCTAAGCACCTTAAATCCTCATACCTTACATTTTAGCTTCAAAGTAGTTCTTGATTAATGTTAATTGCTAGATTTAAGCATCCAAATCATTGAATAATAAGCCTAGGGCTGGAGGGGTTAATCTGAGTCAGATCACCACTCCCACCACCCTGATAAATGGTAAATGATCTTACCTCGAGTCGGGATACTTGGTGAGTGTGGCCAAGCTGCTAGTGTACATGTGTCCTCCTACGTCAATGTGGACAGGAGCGTTGGCTTTGGTCAGCTGAGCTGGAAGAGGGATCCCCTGAGCGGCCAGAGGAGATACCGGAGAGCGGCTGAGAGAGAGACGAGACATGCTTCTTCCCTCCTGTGGACCAACACACAGAACACACCCTCAGCAGAAGCTCAGAAAACACACCCTCGGCACTGCCGTTCCCTGCCACTGTTCTCCCTCCCAGAGCTCCCAGAGCTTAGGTGTGCTTCTGGCCTGTCAACGCCTATGAGATCACTCTCACATCTGCCCCAGTCTATATTGCACTTAAGAATTAGTGGCACAACTCTAATTAAGAGAATTTGCATCCCAGTTTCTTTTTTTTTTTAATAGAACCAGAGGGGAGGAAAGGATGAGGATTATTAACGAGCATGAGAGAGCAAGCGAACGAGAGAGAGAGAGAGAGAGAGAGAGAGAGAGAGAGAGAGAGAGAGAGAGAGAGAGGGAGAGATGGTACTGTAGGTGTCTACCTCCAGGGAAGACAGAAAGAGTGTAAACTCCTAATTAAAGGTATTGGGAATGAGTGAGTGTGAGACATGAAAGGTTTGATGACACCCAGCGGTTTGGATCTCGGAAAGTTTGCAGACTTTGTTGAAATAAATCAACAACTTCTGCCGGAGCGGAAAAGTAGTAATTAAAGAAAAGCACAGCAGCACTTTGTCATGATGTTTATAAGGCCACATGACACCTACATAAGCTTTCCTAGACAGCTAACATACACCTGCATCACATAAATTCACAACATCACATCAGTTGTCCTAACATTTTCTGGGCTGAATAAAGCAGGATTCAAGTCAGCTGAGTGTCACTGGAACAAGCCTTTACAGTGTTAATGTAGGTGTGTGTCAGTGATCGTATCTATCTTCATAATGATTAAGGTGAATTACCAATTATAATCACGTTAATTAAATGTGTACCACACACACTATCTAATAGTGTTATAATATGTAAATGCAGTTTATGTAACGTTGGGCAAAAAAAACAGAATTTTAAGCCAATATCATAGACCTGAGAGTTCAGTGACAGAGGAAGCAATGAGAAACACAATCTTTAGAAACACCTGTGAAGTCATTTGAAAAGGTTTTAGTGTAAAGTATGCCACAGCAATTCAGTATGAAAACCTATTAAATATGACCTGTGAAATGCTAAACACACCGTTGAAGCCTCCTTTGCTTGGGGCTTAATGCCGGAGGCAAGGTGTGTTCTTTATTTTCTTTTGGGTTTACCGCTTAAATAACAGACGTTAATTAACACACAACGTCTACACAACATTATTTGGAAACATTTGGTCGCTACTTGGAAAAGAAGTCGAGCGAAATGTTTGACTCTATTGTGGGACTGTGAAGGGAGGTCGGTTTGGCGAAATTAGAGCGGGAAAACCTGGGGTAGTGATAACTTGTAAATGTAGGTTTTCACACAGGTCAGGTTCAGAAACGCGGCTGTTGGGAGACGTTGATTAAAGTCAGGCTGTGTTCATCGACTCTACGTTAAAATGCTCGTGGCAGTCAAAAATATCCAAAGGTCCTGGACTCTAGGCGAACCAGTGTCACTACAAAGGAGCGTAAAAGTGTGGAGGAACCGAACCACTCCCATAATCAGACGAAAGCTAACCATTAAAAATAACGTTATTAAATGAAGGACTCCTAAAACGCATTTCTAGAAAATTCGTATTTTATCCATTATGAGCGAGTTTTACACATAGAATAAACATTAATGCAGAAGCGAAATGTGTTTCTATTATACCTCGTGTAATACTCTTTAAAAAAAACTCTTATAAATTGATGGACAGGATTTTGAATTGAAACTCCTCTGTACACAGCTCACTGCAACTGTCGCCGGCTGAAACCATTACACACAAGGATTCAGCTCTCCTCCTTTCACAGCACGTAACTAGAAAACACTTGTAACAGACACATTATCTGTAGAAATTCTGAAGAAAGAAAGATCCTGTTCATACCGTTTCAAACATTTTAGGACGTCCGGCGAAACCTGGTCGAAATCTACCGCTGGTGAAGGGCTCTCGTCCTTTCTGACAGAACTTGGGCGAAATTTTTCGAGACCGTCTGCGTCCAACGCTTTGATAAAATCCCAGATTGGATCAAACGTGAAATGAACACGTCCAAAAAAAAGTCCAAAATAATATTTAAGCAGTTGTGTGAACGCTGAAAGCACGACAGTAGCGGAGATAACGTTATATAGGTCGCTGTGGCTTTAAAAAAAACTCGGTTATAACAGAAGAGACGTGTTTTGGCAGCTCGGCTAAGAGCCTTTCCACTAAAGACTTCCACTAAGCGCAGCACAGGGGGCTCTTACCTTGGAAGACATCGCTGCTGTTGAATCTTCGCCCTCTTTTTTAAAACATGAGATCGATCCCGTCCTCGCCTCGTGTGGGTTTTTGAAATATTATTTCTTTCCTTTTTTGTTGTGGGTGAAGCGTAATAGAGCGCCGAAGCCAGGCGTTTCCTCCCCCGAATAACAGAGGACAGGGGCTGGGAGAGATGAAGTCTTGCTCCGGGCTCTTCGCTTGCCCCCCGGGGCCAGAGGATTAGCCTCCAATTAACTCAGCCCTGCCTGCACACGAACGCGTGATCTCGCTTATTCATACGAGCAAACATATTTGTGCCTCAATCTTATAATATTTTTCTTTTTTTTCCCTTCCCCATCGACAAATAATGTAAGATACGTGCTGGTGCCTTAAGCCTTTAGTTAAAGGGCCCATATCCTAAAATGTTCTTGTCTTATTTCACCCCTTATAGTCCAGTTTAAACGTTTGTGTAGTTTAATGCCCCAAAGAAATATCATTTATATTTACATTGGCCTTTTTTAAACTCCAGTGTGTTTGAGAAGGTTGTATGTAAATGACTGCTGTAATTATTGGCTTTAAACAGCAGTCCGACTTAAAACACACTTTATAACATAAGTGAGTGGGTGGAGCTAAAATTCGGTATCCATACATCAGTGAAATCATGTTTTGGGACGTCACAAATTAAAAAATATTTACTATACTATGTTGTGAAACTTGAAGTTTTTACAACATCAGTCATTTATTTCCACAGAAGTAATGAAAACCCCAGTGTTTGAGGATATGTGCTTTTAATTTCATTGTGACCTGACAGTCATGAATGAGACACAGAACTTTTGTAAATAAGACGAGTAGATTTCTTATTAATACCAAAATGAAAACGTGATTTAATAAGATCACATCATATTCGAGGACTAAGACCCATAAATCCCCCTGTATGTGTCCTGTGTGCCTGTGCATTAAAGCAGTGTAAGGAGAGTTTGGATGTGAACGCATGCAGAGCAGAAAGCGCCCCCACAGCTCGCCTCCAGCCAAACGCGCCATTTCAATCTCCAGCGCGGTCAGATGGACAGCCTCCAGCCTTTAATGGCATCTCTCAGCCAGGCGAAGACAGGCAGGTTCACTGCGGTGAGAGAGAAACCCCTATAAGCCCACACGGAAGGAGAAAATGTTTATGTTACGTTTTAAACATATTCGATTCGCGAATGAATCATTCAGTTCGAATGACTCTTTGGTGATTTGAACGAATCGACTCGCATCACAAATAAACGCCTTAGAAAATATTGACACTTTAAACGCCAGTCTGTTTCTTCTCCTCTCATCTTGTATCTTGTGGCTTTAAAGGTCACTTTAGCAAATAGGAAAAAAAAACCTTCCCCTAAAATTTCACGGATTTCTAATACAAACAGCCCGTGTGGTGTTTGTGTCCTTTTTAAGCAGGAAAACATCTAACTGCCTGCAACACACTTATCAATCCGTTCTTAGACACCTAACACCAACATTACTAATCAAATTAAACCATGAGTGTGAATACATCTTTGGTAAAGTTAACTGGTACACAAACATATGTATAGCTTAGAAAAATTATTGAAATTAATTTAATTTAATGTAATTTATTGTCGTTTTTAGTGAACAAATGTGACACAAAACCCACAATGAAAGCAACTGATGATAATGAATTTCACAATAACAATAAATGAATTCAAAATTTTCAAGAGCCACATATTTTAATATTTCAGATACAGGCAATATGGCACTGTTTCTGAATTTTTTTCAGGTTTCAAATGTCTATGAAAAAATATTATAAACAAAAGCTACTCACCAAAGTAAGGACTTGGTTTTGTCATTTTTATGTACAGTCACGTGTCATTTTTAATCTATTCTCGATTCATGGTCACAGTGGAATTTGGTTTATGAGGTCTTGATTCTTGATTGGCAAAAAAACAAACAAAAAAACTCTTTAGTCAGTTTCGACCAGAATTAATTTTTGAATCGGTTGTGCGAATCTTCGGCTTGTGCAACGGGCAGTTGAAGAATCGGTTGAATGAACTGAATCAAAGTCGATTCACAGTTGAACTGGCTTTTTCAGCCTCGTGATGAGATCAGGGCTTTTTCTCAAAGTAGTCTTTCGCCTTCCGGTGTGTGCCGTCTCTAAATAAAGCCTATGTTTCAAAGATGAGGTGAATGAGATAAAGGCTTTAAGACCTGTACAAACCAATGATAATTACTCGTCATATGAGGATTTGCAGGCCACATTTGAGGATTCCCTAAATTTGAGGTTTGAGTCCTAGCAGCAGGCTTCTTCCGTCAGAAAATCAAACGTGTTTACGTTGGAGATTGTGTTTCAAACTGTTTGGACTAAGCTACGTTGCGAATGATTTTTTCCTTCGCTTTCTTCGTCTTCTTTCTAGCCTTGGGCTAAAATTAGTTTTCCCTCGTCAGAGCAAAGCAGCAGGAAGACGAGATATTTTTGTTCAATTAAAGCAGCAAGCCCGGAGTGAGTTCAATTACTTGACGCGAAGAGGAAGATGTAAATGTAAAGATTTAAATAGCTTAGCATGTTGCCTCAGGCGCCCGCACTTAATTTCCTTAATTTAAGGGGGATGTGAAAAAGAGATGAGGGAGAAAACGGGTTTTCCAAACGATGTGCATCTCTGCAACACGGTCTCTATCTGCGCCGCCATATCTACTGCAAAACAAGTGGCAGCTTAAGTTCAAATCTTTGGAAACAATTTTTTTCCCTGACAGAAACTATAAAGTAGTGAATATAGAACTGAAGTTCCCATTGCAGATGGCAGACTTGGGTTTACTCCGTTTACTTTTTGGATAATGTAAAAGTATCGAAACAAGCATAGTCTAAGTAAATTAACAATGATTAAAAATAAGGTCCCTATTTTATTAGTACATTAGTTTTGCGTTCCGGTTTTACGTGACTCCTGTCCTATTGACCTGCCTGAATTTTATCAAATAGATGGCAAAGAATTTAGGGCCTTATGAAGTACAGAGCCACCTGCTGTACTCGAGCGGTACTGCACACAACTAGCGCCATGCCCTCTTCATTTAAGCCTTCGGTGACAAGGCGCCTCTCAGATCAACTGTGAATCAACGGCTCTTTTTTCTTTTTCCGTTGACTTCAAACTGCTGTTTTTGCTAAATTGGAGAAACAGCTTTAACTAGAGTGCACCACTAAACTGGAACGAGAAGTGTTCTTACAATAAAGACCTTTCTTGGTCATTTTAAACTTTACAAATGTTTAAATTCTTAGCTACACTTTTTAAGTATGAATTTGTTTCTGTTTATTCCTATCTTTACCATGGCAATATTTTGTTTATAATTGTGATTTTTCTTGGTTTACCTAAATCTTAAATGATTATTGACCATGGGCTTTTCTATCTCCCATTTCTCATTGTCAGAATTTCAAAGTTTAATAGTTTTCTCAGTCGTCTGTTTGTAGTTAACTGTCTTGCCTTTGTTCCATGAACTAGTTTAACGAGCTGCTTTACTGTAGTTTCTCCATAATTAAGTAGCATTACTAGGTAATGTGAATATGGATTTCATTTTCCTCGCTGAGTTAGGTAATCATAACGATCACATGGTTAAGGGGTGTTGTGAGCTGGACTCTCAAAAATGAAGTGTGTGTAACCCCCAAGGATCAAACAGTGGACCCTTGGATTAAAGTAAAATTAATAATAAACAAAAGTTTCCTGACAACGACACGTAAACTCAGTGGATAATGATGCTTTGCTATAAATATCAGGCCATGAGTCTCCTTTTGAAAATGTCTTCAAGTGTAGGATTCTGAGAAGCAGGACAGTTGTATTTTTCTTTGTTCTATAACCTTCATGACAAATAGCAGCTGATTTGATGTGCCCTTTGAGTCCCACAATCTGAGATGTCAGAGCCTGGGGCTTTCCCTCAGAGAGAGAGGGAGGGGTAATAAGGGGAGTGAGGTGGGGTGGAAAGGCCCTATATGCCTCAGGGAAGGGGAGAGGGGAGAAATGTACTTGAGCAAAAGAGAGGGGGAGGGAGGCTAAGATGTTGCTGCTGATGTAGAGAAACCCTCCTATTTCTGCAACATTTCAGACCGGTTCCTGTAGCGTCACGTGTAGCGTTTAGTGATGTTTTTGGCTTGTTTTAAAATCTGCTTTTCAAAATATGGCCACACGGTGGCGTTGAATAGTCTTCTAAACCCACAAGGTTTCTAAATTCCTGAGTAGTTGTGTCTATAAGATGTCAATAAAACTTGTCAGCATTTTTTAACACGAAACATTATATGGGGCTGACCCAACAGTTTAGCGCCTGTAAACGCTCTCACACAGAAAGTATTTACTGGAAATGGCCCTGAATTTTAATAATTGCAGATGCTTGATACGTTGTTTCGGAATAGCTATGAAGTATGTTTTTGGCCTAAAATTGTATTTTTTAAGTCTGTTCACATGGTGTACATGGCACAAGGGCTACATGTTGTAAGGCACTTCTATAGGCAAAGAATTAGTTTTTCAGATTTAATACCAATTAAATTAATCTACTTTAAGTTACATTTGGATTCCATCCCTGGATTTAAAGCAGTACAAATATTGCAGGTCAGTTGACAATCATCCATTTTATTTCAAAACAACGGTCTATATCAAAAACATTTAAAGGTGTTGTTGATTTCTTGGTTGTCCGGATCCCAGTTGAACACGAATCATCCGTAGAGTTTCACATCACACGACACTACAACAGTCTTGTTGAATTATACCCAAAAACTTTATTTGGTTGAAAGCCCCTGTTCTGGAAACTTGTGAAGTAATCTCATATTGACACAAGATCATTAAGAGTAAAAAGGCAATGGCACAGAGATAATACACCAACGTTAACATTAAGACCACACAGTTACTGTAGGAGGTACAGGCCGAGTCTGCACATTATTCAGTATTTCCCTGAACCCTCTCAGAAATCCCATTCCTAAATTTAAAGTCTGGATAAGAGCGCACTGGTTGGCAGCACACTGTAAGGCTGAAGGCATGCTACACCAGGTTTTAGGGGCTGTATTGAGCACTAGTTAAACATTCCTCTGAATGAGTAGCACTTGTTCTATTTCTATGACAAATACCAGGAATCTTTTATTACCAGCTCATTAAAGTCACTTGTAACATTGCAACCCGCAAACTGTTACAAAGTGACAGACGTTCAGCAGCTGCGTTCAGCTTGTATTGGAATTTATCGTTACGTTTTACTGTACATAATTTTTTTAAGGAGGTGATTGGATACGCACCCAAAAAAGATTTGCTCTGAGAATACTGCAATGTGAGTGCAAGTTCCAGCCTGCCATTGTTTACCCAATTTTATAGATACAAATTTGAACCAAACCTAAAAAAATAATTTTTTTGCAATTATGAAACAAAACACCAACAGTACACCTACAGTAAGTTAAGAGTTGTCAGTATATACAGTCACAGACGCCTCAGTACAAATCTGCAAATGGCTTGGAATAGTTAAACATTAAATAATCCATATAGTATAAGTCATAGGTTCTCTGTCTCTCTGATAAGTCCAGCCGAGAGAAGTATTCCTGTGTGATTCGTGAAGAAGTCCTCTCTGCCTTTGGGTTCCTGTCTTTAAAGCTCGGGAAGGTGAGGTTAGCTGGGGCTCCGATGTGCCTCAGGAGGAAATTGGCCTCTTCCTCTATTGTCTCAAATTTGCCGATGAAATCATAGTCTATGAGGCAAGGGCTGCACAGCTGCACCACTGGCTCCCAGTGGATGTCCATGCCCACCGGCCGGTGGACATCCAGTAGGTACTGGACGAACTCCTTGAAAGTCACCCCCTCTCCTGTACGTAAGGCTAACTTTGAAGCGTTACTTCTATACTTGGAGATAATGGGTTTTCCAAACACTGGGTGATAGTAGGAATTTGGGCTCTCAAATTTGTCCCGGAAAGCTGACACAAGCCTCTCAAAGGGTTCCCTCAGGAATAGCACTTTTCTGTAGGTCTCTAGGCGACGAAGGATGCCTTGGTGGCTGAAGGAGTCCAGCCGCTTCAGGTGATTCCCATAGTGCACCTGCTCGTGTGGGATCTCTCCTGTGGAGGATGCCTCGCCCTGAAGGACCATCAGGACACGTTTCCAGTTGGAGCAGCCAGCTTTGGGCACTTCGCAGTACAGCAGCTTATAAGTGTCCTCCACATAGATGCGGGACACGTGCTGGCGGTTCACCAACCGCATCCGACTGTTGCTGCTTCTGTACTTAGCACATACTTCTCTCATCTGCCGCCGACGGGACTGCTGGATCTTGGTCAGTCTTCTGATGTTCTCCGCTTGACCATAAAGGCCACCTCTGGGCTGTTTAAGGACTGAAGGGATCTTCAGGAGGAGTTTGCGATGGTTCTTGGTGATCTGTGCCTGGAGCTTCACTGGATGGACAGAAGCCTGGGGGTCAGCGTCCAGACAATGAGGGCACTGTTCCTGAAAAAAAAAAAAACTATATTAATTAAGGGTCAGGTACATAGTAATGTAGTAAGTACATTTTTAAAACTAGTCTCATTATTCACTATTGATGCTATTGTGCAAAGAATGTAATAATAATTATAACTGTAATAAGTTTCGATTTTACAAAGCCTTTAGTTTGCAGAAAAATGTCTTACAAAAAATGATTTTTTAAGTTACGTTTTGGAGAAAAGCGGTTTTGTTAGAGACTGATGATGTGTAGTGTGTTTTTGAGGAAAGAGAATTGTAGTTAAATAGAGATATTAAGGAAAGGCATTGATAACTGGAATGTAGCACTGACTGGAATTGAGAAATCTATCAAAGTTCAAACGCCAAGACAGAATTTTCCCAAAGTAAACCACACTGCGGCGCTGTTGTGCTGCTGAATTCAGAGCAAGAGAACCCCCTCAGGCTGCCATTGTGATTTTCAAGTCGTGCAGGAAATCTGAGCTTACCTTACTCTCCACCTGCCCATGAGGGAATATGAGCTTTGCACCTATACAGAAGAAAAAAATACATGTTAATTAAAGAAATATTACTGTTTAAAAGCACTTACAGCTTAAACCCAAAGGTACCTCTCGTCTTGATCCGTATCTGTAGCAACAGTGGCGTCTCAATTTTAGAACAAATCCTAAACCTTGTTTTGCTCTTCACAGTTTGTCAGTAATTCATTAATTAGAATGAAATCTTTACTGTGTTTTCAGCTTCTCACCAGCAGTTACAGTTTTTGGTTCTTCAACAATAGATTTTCAGTTTGTTGCCATCAGAAATCAGCAGAAGGACAACTAACAATTGCTGCAAACCATGTGAATGAGGTGAGTGACCCCTGCTGTATCTAAATACTGCTTTTGGGAATACTATGCATGATTCATTGGGCTAAATAACCAGTTACCGCTTCCTTTTCAGTGCAGCATTACATTTAATATGTGTTTTTAAGCAGGAAACTGATTTTTCACTGATGTATGTAAAATACCTGTTTGGATGATTATAGCGCTCGTAATGTTATTATTATAGAGGCTTTGATGAATAGAAATGATTGGAAATTTAAGTTTCTTGTGTTTTATTTGCCCCATGCATGGTGAGGTTTGGGCTGAAAAAATAAACAGAAAGCAATCGAAAAATAAATCGGCCAAGGCACAAAAATGATGGAGGTACCCCTACTTTGAAAATCACTCAAACATTCAATACACTTCAAAAATAAATAAATAAATAATCTACTAAACTAGTGAAAAACTGTTGTTCCATTCAAATTGTTGGTTTATACCCTCTGTAATTACAGACTTCACAGAAATTATTTTTCTGTTTAAGCAGTTAATAAAAATGAAAAATGAGCACCTATAGAGTAATTGTAAGGTACACAGCGGCCCCTAAGACTACTGTTATACATTTTACACTGCTTTGGAAAACATAATGTACTTATACTGCTACTTTTCTCCGACAGTACAGTCGGTGGGCAGTTGCTTAAAGAACAGATATCGACTGATCGAGATCAGGCTGAAAGACCCTTTATTGCTGCTTTAGAGACGTGGTCTGTCTCATTCTGGATGTGTATATATTCTAAAGCTGCGTTTAAATAAAACCCATCATGAGACAATGTAAAACGCTGAAGCCGCTTATTTGTTCTTCATCAGCTGGTAGATATGGCAAAGGGAAAGGGCATGCAGACAGACTGAAGCAGAACAAGGCAGAGGGAGGCTGCCTCCCACAGCCCACGCTAATGTTTATATGCCACTGCTTACTACAGCTTCCAGATGGCAAGCCAGCAGCATCAGCAACATCACCTCAACAGCAAGGTTATTGTATGCAAAACAAAAGGTGTGTGTGCGCACAAAAAGAAAAATCACTCCTTCACTTTATTTGCATTTATCGTAGTCAACAACAGCTAAAGGAACGCTCCAGGAAAGGAGAAAGGGATGGAGTAAGTTCTGGGTAAAGGCGATTAGGGCACATTTAAAAAAAAAAATGATTGAATTTTCTCCTTCATCTGCTGACATTTGCTTTTCACTTTTGCAAGTGTGTCTAAAAATGTAATAACTCTCCAGTGCCGCGTGAGCAGAGCCAGTAGAGCCCCCTCCTTCCCAGCTGTTCTTCAATAGCGGCCCCTTTGGACAAACCTCGCTGCCTCTCAAGGACTGTGCCAGAGGGGCTGAGATTAGAGCAAGACCTGAGCCCACCGCACTAACATCTCAGTGCCCTGACACTGACCTCCATAGGCCCAGAGACAGCTATTGATTAGACGCCAAAGCTGTGGACACTCCTCAGTGATAGATTCATTACAGCTGAAGCTGACATACTGTGGAGTGGACAGGGCTGACAGAAGCAAGCTGTTAATTCATGGGGACAAGGGTTTACCAGGAAGGATCTCCACACACTCCTTTCAGCTTTGTGTTCTTCCTCTGTGACCCATGAACAATCTCCTACTCTCCTAAAGCATAACCATTCATTTAACCAATTAATTTACACTTATGGGATTTGGCAGATGTTCTTAATGTTCTTAATGCTCTTGGAGCTCCCTCCAACCTCAGGGGGCATGGTGGCGCTGCAGGTATTCTCACTGTCTCACAGCTTCTGGGTCCTGGGGTTGTGGGTTTGAGCCCCACTCAGGGTGACTGTGAGGCCCAAAAACCAAACAAAGTGTCCATAGGTGGGAGTGAATGTATGAAAGCTGGGAATCAGACTGTAGTCCATCTGTTGCTCTGCATACTTTATTTCCCCCCGGTGACCCTATTTTTAAATTCTTATTATTTGACTATTTGTAAAACCAGTTTAAGGATTTAAACTGTGATTGAATCAGGTTTAACCAAGTACGTTTGGCATTTTAACATTTTAGACAGATTGAAGACATCACCACTGTAAAATACGGTACATAGATTAATACACTGACTGAAAAATCTTGAACAATTCAAAACCCTCTTCCATTTAAGATTCTTCTGAGAAGCTCCCCTTTTCCTTGATGCAGCTTTACACACTCTTGGCTTCCCCTCAAGCAGCTTCATGAGGAGCCACCTGGGATGTGTATCCAACAGTCTTGAAGAAGATCCACATATGCTGGCTGCTAAGAGCTACTTTTCAGAGCATTAAAAAAAAATCATACACATGCATCTGTTTCAGTGTCTTAAAAGAAAATGGAAGCACTTATGCATGTGTGTTTAAAATGATCATGCATGCGATCAGATCTGTCAAAACAAATGCCGTATTGGAAAGAGATTTTCCTGTATTGAGGAAACACAAACTATGGTTACTCGCTGTCCTCTCGTACTCGAGAGATTTTGAATTTCAAAGGGAATCTACAACATATTCATGATATTTCCCCCACTTTTATTCATAGATGCACAGCCCTGCTGGTATGCCTGGATCTCAGCATAATACCCGTCACAGCATATTATCTTTTTTAATCTAACAGCCCAACCATGGGCCCCACCTATAGCTTAGCTTTGGGCTAACAGAAACTGTGGTAAACATAAAAACAGAAAGCAGGGAGTCTATTCTCCTGTTGATGCTTTTATAACAGAGTAATGGAACAGTTTGTTGTCTAACAACAGGTTTTCTCCACTGAAGCTCAGGGATCAGACCATTAGCGCTAAAAGTTAAGCGATTACATTTTAAAGCTAGGTGATTAGATGGAGAATGCCACTGAGGGAGAACAGGGTCATGTGGAGCAAGCCTCTAGATGTTTCACACAGGAGGGCACTCAACAACAGTTACTGATAAATGTTCTGTAGCACAACATTGGTGTGTATGGGCAGTCTGTCATGTGGGAGACTGAGTGAGTAATGTCAGCAAATGGAGGAACCCAGGAATAGTACAGATAATGTGTGTTAACACCTTAAATCCCAAGGCTTTTTTTCTTAGCCTTTTTTTTCTTTTCCTGAAACAGTGCACTTCATTATGTGCAATAACCCTATGACTACTGATAACTCCTGGCCATTTGAGTGCACTGGTCACGTGCACATTGTAAAATCTAAACGGTACATTTTCAAATTTTGAGTTATATGATTAACTGACACAGTGAAAGACACATTCATCTGCTGATAACACACTATTACAAGTTAAAAGTTCAAACTCAATATGTATGTAAGTTTTTTTTTTAAATAAAGAACATTATTTAAAGAGTAGTTTATAAATCATTAATAATTATATTAAGAAAAACATAGTATGCAACAATAGCACTGAATATTTATAATGCCTAGTGTTTGAGGGGAATGAGCCAAAGACTTCAGCACATCTGCTGACTCTGGAAGTTCTCTGAGGAGTGTCAGATCAGAGCTATGTCTGAACTACACAAGGTAACACTTCTGAACAGAGACTGCAGCAAAACCTAACTCGGCATACTGCTTCAGTTCAACTCTCTCACAGCTTAGAGAATAACTAAGAATATCCGCTGCAGAAACATGGACTCATGAGCACCTTTAAAATGATGCTTACAGTGTGTGTGTGTGTGTGTGTTTACAGTGTTAAATACACCTTTATCTCAACTTTCATTGAGTGTATTTGAATTTGTGAAAACACTGGACATATTTAATCTGTGTCTTTGTCAGATTCATCTCTTTGTATGTAAGTTCACTATGCTGCTGTTTTCCACTTATGTAACTAACCTCTAACCTTATGTGGGCCTATAAATCCCCACAACAAACTTTCAGAGGTGCTGCACCTTATTGTCTTTGCTTAAGTCCCAGTAAAACCCTGCTAAAGGTCACTGTGTGGAGTTTGCTGTGTTCTTGCTGTGTCTGTATGGGTTTCCTCCAAATGTCGTTTGTGTTCCACAGTCCAAAGCACATGTTGGTAGGTGGATTGGCTATTGAATAGTATCCATAAGCAAGAGTGTGTTATGCCCTGTGATGAATTATTGCCCATCCAGGCTGTATTTTAGTGGCATTACTTGTTTGAAGGCAGTATGGCAGTTTTCCATTACTCTTCATCACAGGCGCCACAGTATCTCAAACACTGCAATAGTTTCTGACTGATGAAGTGTTGACTTCAGAGAGGCAGGGGTCTGATTTTATCCACATTCGACAGAATAAACAAAAAAAAGATATTCCTCTCTCTGTCTCTGAAAGGGAAATTGACAACCAGAGAGAAAGATACATATGCAACTGCTTCTTAATAAACAACTGGAGAAAGAAAATATCAGAATGCCAGTCAGTGAGTGATACGCAGTCTGATGACTTTTTAAATATTAAAATGTTTGTTTCCAAGAAATGCCACAAGTTGGTAGTATATATGTGATAAATTGCACATAATGTGTGGAATTTAGCTTCTGTAACTGTTTCATCCTCATCACAATTGCAGTGGGTTTGGAACCTACCTAGAAACACTGGCAAGAACACACACTGGACGAGGAGCCAGTCCGCCACAGGGCATCACCTACTCACCCAGTCAATCACACACTCACACAGGTGAAGACTTACGCACATACCATCATGATTTTTCTGGATTATGGGAGGAGACCCCCACACAAACAGACCAAAATCTGAACAAAAATAAAAATGATTTAAAGTATCAAGCCCACAATCTTTCCATAGACTGAAATCCTCTGGGTTTTTATCTGCTTACAAGTACACTGTCCCACAAAATGTACAGAACTCTCTTGTAAGGGAAAATCAAAGAAAAGATCTCTTTTATCCTGTAGTTTTTCCTAGAAACTATGAGATCAAATTGAAAGACAAAGGAGACTTTTGTTTAAGTCTCTGCTGCTCCGAGATTTCTCCTGAGATAGAGCCCAGGAATCTTGCATTGGTCTCCTCTTTAGTGTTGGTGGAGCTTTCAGTAAAGTCTCAGACTGGGCTCAGGTTTACTGGGATAATAACTTGTTTGTTTATCCGCAACCCCTCTACAGACAGGAACGCAACCAATTCTCCTTCAACAATAAGAACCTTCTCAGTTTTGAAGATGTAACTAGCAAAATAATTTTTAGTTGTGGGGCCAGTTGGTTGAAATCTCTCATGTCTGGGATGGACTTTAGTACATTTATTTTGTGGCTAGATCGCAGCAGTTACATTGGTGCCATTCTCTGTCCTTAAGAAAAGACAGTTACAAAAGTGACATTCTCTGTCCCCAAGAAAAGACAGTTATTCAGTGACTTTGTAAGTTGTGTTACCTGTTTATTCATTCATTCTCTGTTCCAGCCTTTCCAGCGTCGTGGTGGGTCTGGAGGAAACCCACACAGATACAGGGAAAACCAAACTCTTCACAGACCCAGGGCCTCCAAATCCTGGAGCAATGTAGCAGCGACACTACCTACACGTTCATTATGCCAGACTTTGGACTCGAAAGAAGACCGTGCCTGCCTGACTTTACTTTTCTTCACCATATGTGTGCCCTATACATTTTATTGTATAGGAACACACCCTTGTATGGGGGGCTAGTCCTTTGCAGGATGACACACACTCAAAGCTTCACTCACATACTCACACCTATGACCACTTTTGATTAGTCAATCCACCTTCCAACATGTGTTTTTCAGCAGCGGGAGAAAATTGGAACACCCTACATTAATATTTATTACATTTATGAAATATATTTAACTTAATATGCTGTGAGGAGTTTGGTGTGTTCTCCCTGTGTCTGTGTGGGTTTCCTCCGTGTGCTCCGGTTTCCTCCCACAGTCCAAAAACTGTTGGTAGGTGGATTGGAGACTCAAAAGTGTCTTTATGTGTGAGTGTGTGTTGCACTGTGAAGCACTGGTGCCCCCTCCAGGGTGTGTTTCCACCTTGCAACCAGTGATTCCGGGTAGACTCTGGACCCACTTTGACCCTGAACTGGATAAGCGATTACAGACAATGAATGAATGAATAATTTAATATATTAATTGTATTAAATGGATTTATTTGTTAAAATGTCTTATTTTACTACAAATATAACAGTTTCAAACATTCTGAAGAAGCAAAAAAAAAAAACATTTGCTTATTTTGTAAACAACAGTAATTTACCAAGATTCTGATTTTGTATGAAATTTATAATGTAGCTTATAAATGTAGTGTGTGCATATAAACAGCAAAAGTAAAACAAATATACAAGAAGTAAATTTAAACTTCGCTTGAAATAACAAAACAAGTCCAAAATAGATATTATTAGTCAGTGTAGTGTTACTGCTCGGGAAGGCTTTGGAACTCTTTGATTTGCCTCATTCTCAACCGGGTGCTTCTACTAGAGATTTGTTGTGTTTGCCCCTTTTGTTGGTACAGGTCTCTTTGTACATCTGATATTTGGTAACCAAAGTACTTCCACACAACTGAAGTCACTCCTCTTTTGGAGCAAGTTCTTTCACAGCAGAGCGACTTCTCACCGTACTTGTCGCTGTGCCTAAATGACTCATGTAATGAATGCACGCCATGTTACACATAACTGCATGTCCTCATCACGTGAACAAGCCAGAATATCACTATTATCACTATATTGACTTTTTATCGTTTTGAAAATTATAGCAATATTATCGGGAACAATACGATATGGCACAGCCCTAATCACCACATCAGTATTTTGCCCCAACCGTACTTACAATGAGATATGTGTCTTTGTAGCCTTTTACACAGTGTTTCATTTTCTGACTCACTGTTGATTTAACACTGTTCTTCACCTTGGGGAAGTGCTAGAGGACAGAGTAGTATCACACATCAAGCCACAGGTTCCTAAAACAACAGTGAGGCTAATTTTAGCCGTTGTCATCTGTCAACACGTATGCTGACAGGTACAGGGTGTATAAGCCAAAGTGGAGCAGATGCACAGTCCTTTTCATGAGCCGCAAAAGCAATGTGAAAAGCCTGTCAGAAGGAAACTCTTATTTGTATGCGTGATTTATGTGAGAAGCATCATGCCTTTTACTAGAAGCTAAAATAAACAGATCACCATGAATGGGTATCATATGTATTGGGTATTGTGTAACCAACTGATTATTTTGAGGTTAATCAATAACTAATAAAGTAAGTAATGTTCAGCCAGATTATTCATCAGGGAGAAATCAAAAAAGTCTCAGTGATTTTATTTTTCTGTAATAAAGTGTCCTCCCATTTCTTTCAGTTTTCCCAACAAATCTCCGGGGACACTTTTCTACCACTAGAAAGGTCAGTCTTAGAAGTTGGTTTCTGTTTGTCAAGATTCTGATAATCCAAAAAACATTGCACTAAATAGAGGTCGGAAAACCAGGAGCTTTACTGTTTTAGAAATTTTGAAATTCTTTTATTTTATCAGCAATGGCACATCCTTTCAGGCCCATAGTGAAGGATGTGATTTAAATGTATTTATTTTTGTTTGTTTTTTGGCAGCACGGTGGCACAGCAGGTAGTATCACAGTTACACAGTTCCAGGTGACTGTCTATGAGGAGTTAAGTGAGTTCTCCCCGTGTCTGCATAGGTTTCCTCCAGGTGTTCTGGTTTCCTCACTTTTCCCAAATGACACGTTGGTAGGTGGATTGGCGACTCAAAGGTGTCTGTATGTGTGAGTGTGTGTTGCACTGTGAAGCACTGGTGCCCTCTCCAGGGTGTGTTCCTGCGCCCAGTGATTCCAGCTAGGCTCCGGACCCACCGCGACCCTGAATAAGCGGTTACTGAATAACTGGATACAGTTACGGTTACAGACAATGAATGATTGTTTTTTTGTTGTTTTTTTGGAGGGGGGATGTCAGAAGTGATTTTCTTTTTATCTGAAACATCTGGGACAGATTTGGTAGTCTGTAACAATTAAAAAAATCTTCAGTGTATAATTTTTCTGTGTTTATTTACATTATTTCATATGAATATCATTTAATATTCCATTAATATCATGATTAACCTGTAATTACATGAAAAAAGACTTATGATAAAATATTTATTTATAAAATAAAGGCTGGTCACTCAAAAATTAAAAAATAAATAAGTTCAATAAATTGGAGATGCGTGGTGTGGCAAAAATTGGAACAATGTGGAACAATGATGGCCCTAATAAAAACCTAATCCGGTTCCTGCATGAGAAAAGCTTAATGAACCTTGAAATGCAGAATCAATATGAGGTCTTATGTGGTATCAGACTAACTGCATTTCTGACAGAGGAAACAAAGCAGATGGTGTGGTGTGTAGATGTGTGTTTCACACACACAAGACACTGCAATGTCTCCAATGCAGGCAAAGCCTAATCTTAGAAACTCCAGCCATCATTCGCTTGAGTGTGTCAGCATGGGGGTTTCTATTCATGTCTGTGTCTCCCAGAATGCGTGTCACAAAAGAGGTGGGTGTATGTTGTGTTTGTGTGTGTGAAGACGGCTCTGTTGTAGAGATGTCAAGATGTAGAGACGGCTGAGGAAAATGCTACAAAATTTTAACTTTCTGTATAACATTTCCTCTTAGCGTCAATGTTACATTGTAAAATGATCCAAGAAGTAATACATGTTACAATTAATATAATTTGTTATATACCATTCAATACCGTCATCACAAAAACAATCATCTCCACAATGATAACTTTACAACAAAGGGACAAAATATATCCCCATTCCACAAGTTAACACAGTGCCCTGGGGTTTTAAATAAAACTGGTAAGTCTCGTTCAGAACGAAATGAGAATTAATCAAAGCTCAGCTCAGTGCGAGAGCACAGAAGTGAGGAAGCGAAGCTGTGTTTTTTTTTTAGCCATTTTCACTCTGTTCTCTTTCTTCTCCATTTTGTTTTCATCATATTTAATCAGTATACTTATTCCTCTGAGCTTGTTGTGTTTGTTGTTGTCGTTAACCTTGTCTTTGAGCTCTCACATAAACAGAGGTCCAGCGCCGTGATTGGAGAGACTCAGACGAGGAGGCAGTCCTAAAATGTCTGAACTTTACATAAGAGGCAGCACAAAAATAGGAACAGCTCATTATATCTGAATTAGGCAGCCCACAAAACAAAATAAGTGAGTTATTTTATTTCAGTAGTTGGGTTGGTAGGCTCCTGTGCACTGAACAAGTGTTTTTTTTTACATGTCATAAAATGTTATAATTGTTTCATAACACATTGCAGAATGACAAATAAATGCAGGTCTACATTATTGTTTTACATTTAATTCATTACAAAGCTCCTTATGGTGCTGCAGGTTTACTGTGACAGCAGGCCTTTACAGCTTCCCACATTTTCTACACAACACTGAAAATAATCTTAAAGTCTAAACTGTTTTACAGGTTCATTAGTTACGGAACAACACCACTGCTCTAAGATTAGCAAATGGTACCTAAAGCTAGTCTAAATGTGGTACTACACAGTTAATCGTATGTTCATTTTATCACAGTAACATGTAATATAAAATACAATAAATGGCACCTGCCTAATTTAAAGAATATCTGCTGTTTGTCCTATTCGACTCAATTAATAAGCTACAGGTGGGAGACTTTAACAGAGCCAGGAAAATAGCTTATTTTTCTAAATGTCAATCAGAAAAAACATCACAATGATGGGGATGGTGCTGTGTCAATACTCCGTAACCTCTGGCACCCTTGGATTTATGATAAAGGATTCTTTTAGGCAAGCCTGGGAAATGAGCTGCACTTATTCTCTGTGGCAGCTTAAAAACTCCAAAGGGCATACAGGATGTTCTCGTTCTCTCTCTCTCTCTCTCTCTCTCTCTCTCTCTCTCTCTCTCTCTCTCTCTCTGCCTTCATATGAGCACACACTGACAGCCACACAGCCTCTCTACACATCAATATTTATACCTGGCAGACAGAAGAAAAGCAAACACCCCTAGACGCCCAACCAGTTGAGCAGAAAGGGAGGAAAAAAACGACTGAACTGAGAAACAGAAAGAAGGAGTAATGAGCAAATGGCAAAGATGGATGGATTTAGTGACTGATTGACAGACTGGCAGATTCTGAGACTGATTGGATTGTGTGTAGGAGGGGAGGATGAGAGTAAGGATGGGTGGATGTTTGTGGCTGCTCCAAAGGCAGTTTTGAGACCATGGCCTAAAATCAAGGGTAGTCTCAGAGACCTTTCTCTTCCTACCAAACTGTGGTTAAAAAACACAAAAAGTGTGACATTTTGTTTTAATATAGACATTTTAGAGAAAATTTCAACCAGATCAGAGACCGTTTCAATGTATTTTATGGAGATTATACAGTAAAGCACAGTTTACTAACCACATTTTTGAATACAATGTTTATATCAGTATTCACTAAGAGTAACAAAAGCAGCCAAAATGAGATTAAACCTGAACAACAGTCAGGGAAGAAATACACACACACACACATATCCATGGATTGATGGATGGATTTGATTGTTATGAAGATAGTTTACTGTCTGAATTCATTATCTTTTAAACATCTAAGCATGTTTTTTTTTTTTGAAAACTGTGGACATTACTTGATGCAGCAATAAAACTTTGCTCATTCCCAATATTTTGTGCAGATATTCATTTCAGCCGTGCTGTTTAACTTTTTAAGGGCGTGTGGTCTGCTCTTTTATTTGGACTGTGCTGTGGTTCACTTGTTTACTCCTGTTGTTTTGCAGCGGACCCCCTGATGCCGCGGCCGTCTGTCGTGAGCTGCTGTGCTGAAAGTCGTAGTGTGTGTGTGTGTGTGTTTCCTCAGCAGCGTGTGTGCTGCTGCTGATGCGTCCTCCACCCACCACTCTCTCTCTGCAGGAGATCGCACACTCTCCAACTCTTCATTAACTTTATTAACATGCTGCTCCTTCCCTCCTTCTACACCCCCCCCCCCCCCCCTCTCTCTCTCTCTCTCTCTCTCTCTCTCTCTCTCTCTCTCTCTCTCTCTCTCTCTCTCCTTGTATCTTCCCCTGTAACTTCACTAACTCTCAACAGGGCTGAGAGTGTGCGCTCATATGGCCTCACAGCCTGCTAATCTTGTAGAAATAAGCAAACATGATTATGTGAGAGATGCTGGATTTTTATGCTCACAAAACAAATTGGTTGAAATTGAGAGATGAACTAAAAATAGACCAGCAATAGTTTGGCAGCAATATTATTTGATATGAGTAATTTCTCATTCACAGCACATTTAAACAAGCACAGAAATGTTGTGAAGTGCATTTGATACTTTGAGTGCACACTATACTTTTGTTTGTAGGAGATGTTATATTGAATCTGAATTTAATTAAGGAATTTATTAATTTAATGTGATCAAATCATGTTCTGCAGACAGAATAAACATTTATATTTTTGTAATTTCTTTGTTTTATCAAACCATGAAAATAAAAGTCAAAAGGGTAGACTCTGTGGACATTCCATTATCTGTAACCGCTTATCCAATTTAGGGTCGCGGGGGGTCCAGAGCCTACCTGGAATCATCGGGCGCAAGGCGGGAATACACCCTGGAGGGGACGCCAGTCCTTCACAGGGCAACACAGACACACACACATTCACTCACACACACACCTACGGACACTTTCGAGTCGCCAATCCACCTGCAACGTGTGTTTTTTTTGGACTGTGGGAGGAAACCGGAGCACCCGGAGGAAACCCACGCGGACACGGGGAGAACACACCAACTCCTCACAGACAGTCACCCGGAGCGGGAATCGAACCCACAACCTCCAGGCCCCTGGAGCTGTGTGACTGCGACACTACCTGCTGCGCCACCGTGCCGCCTCTGTGGACATTACAAAATATAAATCAAAATGTTCATGTAAGTATTTCACTATGTAACGCAGTATGTATCTATGATTACATAATGAACTGCATGAGATATAAATTAATCAAAGTTAGCCAGCTGTGACCAGGTGCCCAAGAGAAAGCAACTGGCTTCACTCTCTTGGAATAAAATGAGCTTGCCTCTTCCCTCATTACTTTAACAGGGGCATCTGTTAACTGGTGTAACAGAACTGCTGATTACAGTTCTCCTCCCAGTGTGCTGAGGCATCTGATGAGGTTTGTGTGTGCCACCTTCCTCAATGAGTTTTAATTAAGAATTAAATACGTTAGAATTTAGTTAGAATTAAGTTAGAATTAAATACTTTATTTTATTTTAATCACATCTAACTATAAATGAACGTGTTTGGTGTTTCTGTGTTGTCACACGTGTTTCTTTTGCATGGCCCCAATCATCCTCAAAAGCTGCAGGGTTTATTCACATTTGCTGTATAAATTAATAAAATGTGACACGGCATAGAAACCATACTAGCCTAGTGTGCATGTGTAGTTTTTTTGTGAGAACTTTTCAAGTTAAAAATAAAGTTGCCAAAAATGGTGCATTGGAGCCACATCACAGAAAAACCACTTTGGGCTTTCAATTAAAGAAGTAAACAAGATGTTTTCAAAAGACCTCTACATGATGGAAAGGTTCTTTACTGATTAATAAGCCTGAAAGCCAAGAACCGTTTAAGAAGCCTCGTTTTAAAGAGTGCGTTTTTATGCTGCTGTTTTGTTAATGCGCTCACCTGTCTCTCAGGCAGACACACACACGCCGTACACTGTATGATTCACTGCTGAGTCACAAGCAGCTGGAAGCGGGTTACCTCGTGGGACAATACCACACGAAGCCAGGCCTGCTTCTCTTGCTGGCTGAGATGAAGCGATTCAGAGAATGTGAGCGACTACATGTCAGTGGCTGTAAAATGTGAGAAAATATGCCCTACATCTCCAGCACTGATGCTATTCTTGGTGCTTTGTATTACAGCTCTGGCTGCCTGCATGTGCATGCTCTGTGTGGTATGAAATGCATTAACTATTTGACATTAATGATAAGGGTTTCATTTCCCATACTAATCTGCACTTGAGTGAGACGAAAGGTCACCTGCATCTGCTCCCAGACATGATACACACTGGCTAATATCAACACTGAGCTCCTTTCACCAAACAATCATAAAAACCTATCCAATTTCCATACGCTGTTGTTTCCAAGATGCTTAACGTGGCCTTATCCACCTTTTGCTAGCACACATTATATTAAATCTATAATGACTACGGATTGTTCTCTTCACATCATCCCACCAACAAGCCTGGAGTGTTGTGTTGCTTGAAAGACCGGATTTGAGAATTCTGAGTGTGAATGGTGCAGAAATATGTGCTGATGCCTGTATTGACCTTGAGGGCTTTCCTGGGGTAATGGAGCAATCTGGCCTGTTGCATTGCCCAGCTATTCTGTATTCAGACACGTGACGTTTGACTTGACAGTAAATGTCGTTTACTTGCACAATGCTGTTACACGTTGTAGAATGGAATTTTGTTGTTGGGGTGCACAATACTTCATGGAATGATATATAATCAGAAAAGTCAGAAAACTAAACTATTGTCATACTCGCAATGCAGGAATTATGACCAGAATTCACAAACAATAACAAAGAACTCTCTCTTAGCTCACGCATGCATAGTCATTCACTAGTGCTGGGATTTTCCCTTTTTGTAAGGGAGTTTATATTTGTAATTTGGGTCCCTAGGTCCAAGCCAAAGCAGAAAATTATACATTAATTGATTTTAGTCTTGATTTGCTTAGTTTTCAGACTCAGATTAGTTTTGTTATTTAACAAAGATATAAGAAAAAAACCCCAGAAGATATAAACCAAATTCCAGTGCTTATAAAGGCTAAATTTATTACATATATTTGGGACTAAAACCTCTGTCCTAAATGCATTTCATGCTTTTTACACAACAGGAGCCTGTGCTTTCCCCCACAAAGACAAATCAGATTACATCATTGTAATAGACAGTATTCAGCAACTTACTGCTGTTAAACAACAGCAAAAAAAAACTTGCCAACAGATTGTGGACACCTGCTCATCCAACATTTCATCTGTAAGGGATGTTAATATGCAGTTTGTCTTCTGGGAAGACTTTACACTAGGTTTGTACAGACACATTTATTATGTATTGTTTTCTTACTTGCATGGCATGTCATATAATGATTACAGCATAAACATGCTCTAAATGCAGAAGAAGACAACAGTTCATTATTAATACTGTTTCAGAAATTATCAGTTTTATTACAAGTTATAATATTAACCAATAAGTGTCATACCAATGTGTCCTTGGTGATAAGTAATGCCTCTTTTTAATAACACTAATGAGCTGAATGTGCCCTGCTCGCACAGAAAGGGATTTAGCTGAAGAGGCACCATTAAGCAACCTGCTCTGAGCCACAATAAAAGCGAACCATGGAGTGCAGGAAGCTGTTCAACCAAGGTTAGGTCTTGTAAACAAGCTATGAACAAATATATGAAACAAGAAATCTCTTGTCAACAAAATTTCAGCCCTTCCACCGCCTTTCACTCCTCCTGGAACAAGCTCACCTTCGTGTTCTCTAAAGAAAAGTCGTCAGCACCGGAGAACAATTACATCCACTTCTTTCAGAGTTCACCCTCTTTCATCCAGTTTTACAGTGAGACATGAACAAAGTAGCCATGAAGGAATTGTAGAACTCTACAGGAGCCTCAAGGTTGCTCTGTTATCTGGACTCTTCATGGGTCTCTGGTTATTTCATTTGTAGCCAGTCTGCTGGAATAGCACATGACTGAGCCAAAAAGAAAAAATAATAAAAGATCTGATGAAATAAAGTTCCAAGAACAACATGATCTCAGAAGTACGAAAGGAATTGAATGCAACACCACACTTGGTGCATTAATGTGAAATGGTTTTTGCTGCACCTCAAACACTTAAGGCTTGCTAAAAAAAAAAGTGGAGAGAGTGAAACAGAAGGAAAAGAACATTCAGTGACTCGAAGCAATCAATTTAAGTTGCTATATGAGCAGGACTTTGTTAATGACACTACTCAGTAGTCCTTTAATTTCTTCTTCATTTACGTTAAAATCTCTTGCCCTGCCTTCTGCACTATTACCCATATTCTGTGTCTGAATGTGCAACATCCCAATACAAAGGACTGAAAAGAAATGATTGTGCATGGTCAATAATTTGATGGAGTTGCAAACGTACCTGCTAGAGATAGAGACAGAGATAGTCTGGAATCAGAGTTTTAATAGTATAATATAATAAAAATATTAATAATAATAATAGTCATAATAATCGAGTGAGAAGTAGTAGCAACAAATGTGAAGATAGTACTCTCACCCAGAAATGTGGCCATTCACTCACAACAGCAGTACATTTAACTGAGTTACTCTAGTGAGTTGTTCTCATTGCTGAAATGAATTCAGGACAGCATTTTAGCATCATACTTTTTCATAATCCTCATGATTTATTCACGAATGAGGTACAAACTGAGTATTATACTCTATAAGCAGTCTATTTCTGTTTTTAGAGGGCCCAATCTGTATAAATCCAAACATTACCAATGCCAACTAGCCAAATGGCATTAAACGTCATGCAGGCCAGAAAAAGTAATAAAAAAAACACAATTCATATCTTTAATAATATTCTATTCATTTCATAGGAATTAAATATATTGTGATATGGGTTTGCACCATATTGGCCTGTGCTATTCCAGAGTGCCAGAGTTTTCTAGAACAGTATCATTATTTTTAAGTTACAGGCACACAACCCTCATGGCCAGCACAACTATGAAGAATTTAGACACACTGGTTTTCCAGCTTTTGCGCATGTAATTCAGTTTACCACCCAATTATCAAGCTTGTCAGGAGATGAATGAGAGTGTTGAATCTGAGCAGAGAATATGTTAATCCATGCTTATCTTCGTCACTGTGAGTGCAGTCTAGCACCACGGATCAACACCTTGTAACTTTCAATCCGGTGACGTTTGTTTCTGTGTAGGTCACGAGCTCAGAAATGTGAGATGACAAAATCGGTGTGACGTCATTGTGTCCTGACTGCAAAACAACCAAGCTAGAGTCTGACCATTTTACAAAGCCATTCATTTCAATTAATCATCCATCAAGTCATTAATTCTAGCTCATAAAATGCTCTTGACACAGTAATTGCTATATTTGAGTTGAGAGGAAACAGATAGCTCAGGACAGACAGGACCTATAATTAATCGACTTCTCAATACTGGTTAACAGAAGGCTGTGACAGCTGATCAGCAAAGAAACATGATTGTGTGTGAAAGTAGGCTATTTTGGATTTTTTTTTTAATCCAAAAGCATTAAATGCTCCAGCACCAGCATCCCAACTGCCAAACAAAGAGAGGAAGTGGTGTCTGGTTTGTAACATAAGACTAATGGTCTTTGTAATGTTTCCCTTTTCAAAGTGCTCATCATAAATCAAACATCACTTCATAGCACAGTCACTTAAAACTCTGTTTCTTTCATAGGAAGGGAAGGTAAATCATGCAGAAAAGGCACAATTTAATGAGCATCTCAAAAGAAAACTAGCTCTAGATAAAACCTCTAAATACAACTTTTCTTATTTATTCCATACTAGAGACTAGAGAGATCACTGTAACTAATGATAAAGCCCCGTTATTCGCACACACAAGTCCAATCAGATGTAGACTTGATCTTTTACGTACTGTTAAGAAAGCCCCTGCAAATCATTAATCAATGTCCTCTATGTCATTGTCAATGTATTGTTATATTGGTACAGCACTGTGCCAAAGCCAGAATCACCTACGTACAAGTTATTCATTTTCAGTAGTCAATAGACATCACAGAGTCTTAAAAGATCAGTTGTTTCAAATTTTTTTAATAATGTTGTTCACAACCTAAAAACTCTCAAAAATTTCACAGAAAAATGGAAAAATAAAAACTAAGAAAATACAAAATTCCAAATGTCAAAACTGTGTTTGCAGAGCAATACATTGGCCGTCAGAGAGGCCAGACTTCTTTGGGATTACTTGGATTGTGAAAAGCAGAACTTGGGAACTTGTTACTTAATTAAGTATTTAATGGCGTTTTTTGTGTAAAATTAAGCATATGTTATATATATATATATATATATATATATATATATATATATATATATATATATATATATATATATATATATATATATATATATATATATATATATATATATATATATATGTAAGAGAGAGAGAGAGAGAGAGAGAGTCTGTAAATCTACCATCTGTCCATATGAGTCCTATGTGGATATTTATTGATATATGAAGGTAGAGGGAGGGTTCATGAATGTTATGTTTTTATGCAGAGCCCTGAGGGACACACAGAGTGCCCTGGATATTTAAGTTTCATGTTTTTCATATCTACTTTACTGACACATGAAACACTCTGACATGCAAGTCATTAAAAACATACTTCATGCATTTTACTCAACACTATGAACTCCATAAACAAACTTGTTTCTTATGCACTTGAGACTCCATATACAAATGAAATCAGGAATAAATTATAATGTAGCTGAGCATATGTTTTGGGACAAGGTTAGAATTTTCTGCATTTTTCATCTCAGCTGTGCCAAAGTCTTGATGAGAAATACATCTATTCAGCTAGCAGGCTCCAGAGCAGGGAGTCTATATGCACTTGTTCCTCTCTGGAAGATCTACACTTGGATGGGTTAAAATAATTAGGTGCTTGTCATGAGAAAATGGGCTGGGGTGCAGTGCTCCTTAAATGCAGCCCCTACAGTAAATTAAATCCAGAAATGCCAAGTATCCAATTTCTTACCGTTGCCATTATGGTCACCCACCCATATCCATTTATCAATTTTAGTCAGTGACAGCTCATTGCTGTATATCACACCAGCGTCTGCATGGAATCTGTAAACAGTTTCAGCTCACAAACTCCTCACAAAACTACTTAACTCACCACACAAAAACACATTAGATTCGAGCAGATATTTGTTTTTAAAAAGGTTAAGCAAATTGTCACCTAAACTGAGCTCAGTCTTGGCTTGTCGATTTTGTCTGTGGTGTGATTTAAAGCTATGTTCTACCTTTACGCCGTCAGTGTCTGGGAGCTCGGAAATGTGAAGAAAGGGGACGCAGAAGGAACCAAAACGGCACGAGCTGAAAATAAATCTTTGTTTAATACAAGAACATAGTAAACCACACTTCAGTAAATGTTGTGATTGTAGCATGATATCTTCATTAAGTTAGCCATTAATCTAGTCAGAGAGAAGAGCATTAAAACATGTCACTCGTTATCACCCAAATCTGCTCTCTTCAGCTGGATGCCTTCTACCCTGAAGCTGTTAGAAACAGTCCATTTCGCCTGATGTACAAGAACTGAGAAATAATCTTACTAATGTTTACTTCTGGAGACTGGAGCTGTATTTTGTCTGAAATCGAACTCTGTAGTCTGAGGATGTCCTGAAATGTACAGCCTTTAGAAGGTAGCTTCTATATTAAGTACAGTCTGAGGTTGTGTTGTGATGTTGGAGCTTGAATATAATTCCATAAAGAACTTTTTTTGAGGTTAATGTAGATTACACTTGTATAATGTTCTTGTAACACATTTATAAATGTTTAAAGGCATCTGCCAAATGATGTAAATGCCATAAAGAGTATATATTCAGCTGTCAGAAAAATATTGCCTGGCTATGATTTACATGAAATATATTTTTTTGCAACATATTTATACTATTATTGCAGTGTGTTTGTGTAGTAACTCAGTTAATAATTATCAGGAACAATCCTACATAGCCTATTCCTATAGGTAACTTAGGTTTCTTTCTAAGGGAACCACAGACCAAAATGAAAAATGTAATCACTAGATCAGATGTAAACAAGCAGTCAGAGAGCATGGATGAACAAAGATACCAAAAAAAAAAAAAAAAAAAACTGATGAAGCTGAGATGCAATGCAAATTAGGAGTGTGGTCCATTGGGGTGTACAGACTGGGATTCTTTTGACACAAACATTCTCTCTTTAACACACACACACACACCAAACCACCCAAACACCATACACACACATTCCAGCAATACAACAAGACAAGGAAATAGTCACATACAAACCCTCAACATAAACACACACACACCCCATGGTGCTTCTCCTGACTGGTTTCTCAGCCACACCATAAATTTAATAGAGAGTTCCGATTGGACAATGATTACATTTCACTGTGTCACAAATACCACACTGCTCCTTGACCAAACACAATCAGGTTTTTGTTTTTGTCACGTTCACAGACCCCCACAGTGGAATACCGTGCGGTTGAGCTGGCTGCATTTTACGGTGATTTGTATTCACTTTTCATTCTTTCCACACATCCCTTATTTCTGTTAAACGTTTGAGCAGCATTAAATCAATGTAATGTATGTTTTAATTTTCATTTTGGCACATTTTCCATGTGTCAGTGTTTAAATGCATCTCATGTGCATTGCATTTCAATGAGGCATTTATGTTTCCACCACTTGATGGAACGCAATACAGCTGCGGAGTGTATTGTATTCAACACTGACACAAATTCAGCATTTCACTTTCAAAATGCCAGTCCTTGTGTAATGTGCATTCATTCATTCATTGTCTGTAACTGCTTATCTAGTTCAGGGTCATGGTGGGTCCGGAGCCTTACACGGAATCATTGGGCGCAAGGCAGATACAAACCCTGGAGGGGGCACCAGTCCTTCAAATGGCGACACAGCTCGTCGTGAGGCAGCTCGTCTTTTCACTGGTATGAAAAAAGGGACCACATAACCTATGTTCTGGCATTATTAAATTAAATTTTGCTGTTGGTATTTAAGTCTTTAAATAGAGTGGCTCCTTCTTATATAGGAGAATTGCTTCAGCTTTACCCTGCCTCCATGTCTTGAGCTCATCAAACCAGCTACTGCTCACGGTGCCACGGTCTCGGTTGAAACATAAAGGTGACTGGGCCTTTGCTGTTGCCTCTGAACATTAGGTCTGCACTTTCTGTTGATGCTTAAACTCTAGGCTTAAAACCTATTTTTATCGGCAAGTTTTTGGCTCAGTAAATTGATCATTGTTGTATTTTCTTTTTTGTTTTTCATGTTTAGCACATTCTGCATGTTACTATAGAAAAGCTGTATATTTTGTGTATTGCATTTTACAAATTTCCTCTGTGGTGCTTGCTTTACAACATGGCACAAATGGCAATATCTTGGTAAACGGAGACATATTCTAGAATGCTTGGTAACAACGCTCCCTCCACAGTGCAGAAGAGGGTTCAATATCCAGCTTGGGCAGGGACAATATTTACATCAAAATCTGGGTAAAACCCCTAACTCTGCATCAGTCTACCTCTACAGTATGACCAAACTACTATTACTGCTACTGTTAATATGTAAACTACTGTTGTTGTTCTGTTATCAGATCTTCCACATAAGCCACTGTTGATACCTGGAACTCATTGACTGGAAATAACTGAGTGGATGTAATATACTGGCATACATAAAAAGGTGCCTTATTTTAAACATGACACATTTTAGGCAGTATGCCAAGTCATGCTACATGAAAGACAGATGGATTACAGCCTGAAGGAAAGAGGTATGAGTAGAATGACAATGAAGAATGAGCATCTGAGGCACTGATGTATAGGACACCACAATATGGCATCGTCTTTTTACTGCAAAGGCTGCATTTATTTCAATTAAGTAAATTACAGGCAGCAGCACTCTTCCTTGAATTCATGCAACCCACAGCAATTTAAAGCATGACATTTTAGTGACATTTATTTTAAACCAGCAAGGTTTAGGAAAGACGCATGGCCAATTAATTATCTAATAGAAACAATGTATCCAGATTTCACATATCTGGAACATACTGGCAAGTGCACAGGGCTAACCTTTGTTCTTTCACATCCAGTGTAAATTATGTAATATGTCAATTCAGATAAATAAGGAAATAAGGAGCTCAATAAGTATGTTTAAAAACCTGTTTGAAATCAGGGTAAAGCTTTGCTGCTACCAACAGATACGCTACATCAGAGGAGACTCTTAAAGTTGGCCAAGAGGCTGTGCTTTGGGAGACAAACGTTCAGGCAGTATCGTCTGAACTGTGTGCTGAAGAATGGCTGCTGTTGTGTGCTGATGATCCAGAGTGCTGGAGACGGATCAGATGAAAGGAGCTTTCAGCCCAGTGCAGTCTGCTCAGAGAGAAGGCGAGTGGCCTGAAAGATTTCTCCTCAGTGCTCCAAGCTCCATTAACCTAACTGTGTTCAGCTCAATAGCCACTCGAGAGCACCACAGTCTGCATGTTGCATCGGCTCTTCTACAGGTCACTGTCAAACTGCATTTAAGCCAAGCAGTGTCACAATACCTCTTGAAACCTAGGCTTATTATTCATTCATTTGGTCATTCATCTCTAGACTTACTTGTACGGATGCCCAAATATGGCACAGTAGACCAATTTTGATATCTGGTATTTTTCATGGACATACCTTTGGATTCTAGTGTGTATGCACATTCAGAGAATGAGAAAATCTGCTTAGATTGGTGTTACAGAGATAAATTTACATTTACATTTACAGCATTTAGCAGACACTCTTATCCAGAGCGACTCACAAAAGTGTTTACTGCTCAGATAGAATAAGTATCTTAGCTAGTACAAATAGGTTAGAGGCCAAATTCCCTCAGAGCTCAGACGCTTGTCAGAACGAGGGCCAGTGCTGATACCTACAAAGAACAAAATGTATTATGTGCAATACAGAATACCATCTAGTCAGTGCTCAAAGTTAGAAGGAAAAACTAGCCAGTGCTCATATCCCTAGAAAGGAGGTATGTGCAGAACATGAGCAAAAACATAATTACGTTATTTTGGGTCACAAAGAGATGGTTCTTCAGTCTGCGTTCAAAGACCGTGAGAGAGTCTGCTGTTGGAAGCCAGTGGAAGTTTGTTCCACCATCTGGGTGCCAGGACTGAGAAGAGTCTTGAAGCTAGTCCTCCATGTGTCTTTAGGGATGGCAGGTCAAGTCGAGCTGTACTTGAAGCTCGAAGTGCAGTCCGACTCAACCATTGCCATAAGGTAGAGAGGGGCTTGAGATATGTGACATGTTTTAAGTAGAGGAGCAAAGTTTATAAAATGATTTTAGCAATAGAGCCCTGTAAGGCAGGGTGATTTATAAAATTATTTATTTTTATAATTTTACCATGATATATCTTTTATAAAAAATGCCATATAATAAATAACAATTTTGGCCAAGGCTGAGTACTTGACTCATCACGTTTTTGTTCCCACATATATTTCTGTTCCCCTGCCATCTCTATTTGCCATTTTCCACTGTTCAATTTATTTCCCACCATGGCTCTGGGTTTTACCTCTCATGGTTTTTGCTTTCCTCCACAGACTGCATATTTTTCCCACTTGGTGAGTAGTTGATTTTGTGTAAAAATTCAGTATTGCATGTCCTTCTTCGTTGGTTGTACAGTGTAAGGTACTTGATAGCGCTGCTACTATCTAATGACTGAGTATTTAACCCACATTGCTCCTTACTTGCTTTGCAAAATTGCACTTTAAAATACAAAGATTAATTTGGCTGTGTCATGGTTACAGCTTATCCAGGGGGCATTGATCATTAAAATGCTTTTCCTTCATAAATTGTACAGTCCTATAAGTTCCTCCCCCACACAGCATGGCAACAGCCACATGTCAAACATCAGCATTTTGTCACATCATCGCTGATAGATAACATCAACCTAGAGCCTATCAAATCTTAAAAATTCTGTTTTCCTGAGTACAATAGTTAAGCATCAGATTGAAATATGAATGCAATATAAACATCTGTCCCTTGTGCATACCTTCTCATTAAAATAAACTACTGTAAATGATTTGGTAAATACTGTGAAACTGAAACCAATTACCTGTTTGAGCCTATATTACAGTTAAACACTTTAATGGGTACAAAGATGATTCTGCCTTTTACTCTCCTCTTTTAATAATGTCATGTATCAGTGTAAAGCCACATTTTTTACATTTTTAATGTGCTCTAAAAATCTAAGCATTTTTTGTGTGTAAATATGACCATTAACACTAGCACACATAATAATAGCAATAAATCTCTCATTCCTTATCTTACATTTCAAAGTTCTGATATACATCAGCATGCTGTTTCAGTGTAATATAAGCAGGTTAATCATCCACATGCCAATGCTGGCATCAGGTTTAAAGGTGCTGAAAGCAACTGAAAAAATATTCTGAATGCGGACCTGAAGAGTTTCTGCTGCTGTCATCACCAGACTATGATTTCATTTTGAAGGACAATATTGTATCTAAGAATTTGAAATATCCTTCATTATCTTGCCAGATTTCTTCATTTTATGATATATAAGTGTAGCAAATACGATTAAATGTGTAAATTATGTATGAGGATTACCCAGCCAGCAATTTGAGTGGATTATCTCAGATGATAACGGCAATCCTGAGTGCTCTCAAAATTATATTAACTGTTGAAGAACTGAAGCCTGTGCATTTGCAGTGGGTAATGAGTATCCTTCCACACACTAAAAATGTGCATGTGGTATACAGTGAGCAACCATTGGCCTGATTATGTCAAATACTGTGCTGCTTATAAGACCTTTGCACTGGATGGGCAGTAGGTGGGCTTGAATAAGAATTAATTACTGCCAGGGCACTAGAGAAAGCCTGACACAATGCCATAGTATTACTGGGGCATGGTGTGATAACCTTCACGATGTCCTGATAACAGACAATTGGCCCAAACGATGCAAAGTGGTTGGACTCATCATCAGCTTTCGTGTATTTGATGTCCCACAACAACATATTCCAAATTTCTAGTGTAGAATTTTAAACAGGAACTCAGTGGAACTAGGGGTTAAAAATGCCATTTATCAAATGATTAACAGGATTTCTTGCCAATGCTCTGTCAAGCGAGTACAACCATACAGAAGCTGCTGCAAAAACTTGGATTGGCACGAGGAGAGGCACATGGAAAACTGAACATTTTTGTTATTAACCATGCAAATTCTGGAAGTCTTTTCCAAGCAACAATCATTAGTCTTTGAATAATCATTACTTCACAAGCCAAATATCAAGGTCCCTACCCATCACAATATCAGTTACAAAACAAAAACAGTACACAGGCATTCAAGCATTCAAGGACCCAAGCATGTATGAAATACGGGTTGCTCTAAGGTCAACATGCTCAAAGCTAAATGTGGACTAGAGGGCTGTGCAGCCCCCTGGCCTTGTATGTGGAGCAGTGAAATAGTTTTCTATGGCAGCATTGAGCACCATTCAAGTTTGAGTGTTTTTTTGTGATTAAAAACTAATCAAACAACAACAGAAACTGACCTTGCCAGTGTTCTTGTGTCTGCATGAAAACAAATCCTTTCAGAAATGTTCCAGTATCTAGTCTAACACCTCCCAGAAAAGCAGAAGCTGACATTTTCTTTTAAATAATGGGTGCAGCTGAAATGACAAGATTTTTTAAGCAGTAATGTGGATTATCAGGTTTAACTCAGTGTGGGACACTGGGGAACTTTTTGTCCTCTCAAATAGTTTAGATACCACTATATTGTGGAACTATTGAGGAGGATGTATATTACAGTATATGTTCCAACAGAAAAGAAAAATCCACCAATTTAAAATTCATTTTGATTACTCTATTTGAAAATCATTCATTCATTATCTGTAACCACTTATCCAGTTCAGGGTCGCGGTGGGTCCAGAGCCTACCTGGAATCATTGGGCGCAAGGTATGAATACACCCCGGAGGGGGCGCCAGACACAGTCCCCACAGACACATTCACACCTACGGACACTTTTGAGTTGCCAATCCACCTACCAACGTGTGTCTTTGGACTGTGGGAGGAAACAGGAGCTCCCGGAGGAAACCCACGCGAACACGGGGAGAACACACCACACTCCTCACAGACAGTCACCCGGAGCGGGAATCAAACCCACAACCTCCAGGTCCCTGGAGCTGTGTGACTGCGACACTACCTGCTGCGCCACCGTGCCGCCCTTTTTTAAAATCAAATAACAGTAAATGAATGCTTTTTAACTCAACAGTTTATGTCTATCAATTGTTGGCAGGTTAACAGTTAAATTGTTTACACTCCTAGCTCTGAGACAGTTATTCACAGTCCACAACAGTAATGGGCTTTGGATTCAGCAGGGTGGTTCACTACTGTCTTACGCTTGAAAAACTTGGAAAAGGCCACATGTGCTGCATTCACATGCCTCGCCAACTTGTGGGATGTGAACACTTCAGCTTTTAATAAAACATATAAACAACTGGATATTGCTCCCTCTACCACAAGCAGAAACTGAAGCCCAGAAGCAATAAAAAAGTCAATTTAGATCTAACATTTAGATCTGAACGATGTATATTATCCCTGATTGTTTTTCCTGCATGCCAGGCCCATGGCTTCTGCATAATCAAAGGTTTTCCACTGTCATATCTCCAGTATATCTAGGCCTTCAGACAGGAGATCTTAAATACTGAATTTAAAAGGGGTCCTTTATACACTGTAGAATCAAGCCAATATGTGATATATCAGGGCAATCCAAAATAGCATGAAGCATCTTACATAATGTAGTTATAAATAAAAAGCCATTTTAACTACAATATGCCAAAGATTCTGGACAGTTCTAGGCACTTTCAGATTAAGTTGCCCCATTTACCTTTAGAAAAAGGCAAAAACTTTTAAAAAAATCACACATTACTTATTATTCATTTAAATAGGAATAGAAATGGCCCATATAACACAGTGTAAACAATTTGGCAATTTGAAAGACAAACGACAACACAGAGGGTTTTGTTCCTGTAGCATTTTAGTAAAATTGTTCTAAGATGAAATTATGGAATGGGTAGCTTCTCTGAAAACCACACAACAGAGTTTTATTTTATTTGAGAAGCACCTTATGAAACACCGACGCTGTACTTTACTCTCCAGGGCTGGATGAATTGGAGAGGGGTGAGTCAGTGTGCTTTTGTGTGAAGAAATCACGGCATGTGCTTTATTAGTAGGCAGCTGTTACCTTGGCCTTGGACTAGTTCAGTTTGAAAAACCCCCACCCACTGTTGTGTGGGTTTACAAATCCCTTCATTGCAGATGGCTTAATTCTACACAGGGCTGTGCTTTCCTTTTAGGTTCCTTTAAAATCCTCTTCACACACACACACACACACAGAGTGAACACCCACACACCTCTGCAGAACACGGTGGCTCATATATTTTCAAGATTACAATGATTGCTTTGTCCATCAATCAACTTTGCAATTAAAGAATAATAAAAGTAAGAATGGTCGAATTGTTGTCCAGAAACATCCTGTCCAACCTGAAAGTATCTGATATGGAAATACCAAATCACTTACGTTTCACATTTCAAAGCGAATGTAACATGCTCTGGTCAAAATACCACAAGAACCATGCACCACAGCAGCACTCCTCCCCTGTCTAAACTGCATTGTTCAGAACAAGTTTCAGCACCTGTTCCTTTTAATGAGAATGAGCCACAGCTCAGTTCAGTGAGAGAAAAGCCAGGAGTGAGGAGCGAAGACCAGAAGCTCTGGTTTTTAGTCATGTTTGTCCTCTTTCTGTTCCATTCTCCTTTTCTCCATATTTAATCAGTACAACAGTGTTTTGCTTCAGATCCAAATTCATGTGCTAATGAACTGAAAAAGGTTTGCTTTTTCATAATATTTACCCTTTAAGCAAACTGTCTGCATGTTTCAATGCACAAATACAATTAATGTAAGTAAAGCAATGTAAGTAACTGAGCAAATGAACAAATGGTTCTATGTTGAATATAGCTATTATTAGCTGTCTCAAATTTTGTGTTATTCTGTAGTGTGGCCTATATTTGCATATTTGTTATGGTTAAGTACTGTGTGCACATACAAGGAATTTGCCTTTGGTTACAGTGTAACTAATAGTGCTCAGTAACAGGCAACCCCAACCTGGGTTTTACCACACACACACGCAAATAGGCACACCTGTAAACCCGAACACATGCATTAAAAGTAAATAGGAGTTTTAAGGTTATTTAAAGAGTGCCAAATGCAGGAACCTGATACAAGGTTCATAAACAAAAATTATTGTGTTGTTATTATAAATTACTATGTTAGTAGCACAAATAATCTTATTTGCTGCAATTGCTCATGAGTGTAAAGCCATGAGGAAAGGAGAATTTCCATAGAACAGTTGTTTTAACCCTCATTTGAATGAAGAGTCTGCCTTAGGGCAGGATCTGGAACAAATGATAGCCAGGGAGAGATGTGTCAGATATGTTTTTTTTTTTTTTAATGCCTCTTCCTGGTTCTGGAGGTGTGCAGGTTGTGCAGGGTCAGCAGACTGACACCGGGGGGTCTATTCCACACATCTGAAAAAGTTTCACTTTGTGAATGTCATGTTTGGTGGCAGAGCTGCACCAGACTGTGATGTAGGAGGTGAAGATGGACTCCATAATGGCTGTGTAAAACTGATCAAGCAGCTCCTGAAACAGGCTGAACTGCCCAAGCTAGTAACCTCAGACTGAGCATTCACTCTGTAATATACAGGTTATATTACAATAAACAGGTTATAATGTCAATAGAGATGTTAAAATGATCCTCTAACCCTTCATTGGTTGTCAGTTTTTGGCCACTGGGTGTTGATGGAAATGTATATTGCAAGTTTGTTATGTGTAAATCAAGTAGCTACTACCATCTCTCTCATTTATCCAAATATTTCTTAACCTATGTGTACCGTCCGTAATAAAATAACATTTCTGCACCTGCTTAACAGAATAACAAAGTCACATAATGACTTTCTTCAATTAAATAAACAAGAGTGACATCCTATAGGCCCAATAAAAAAAAACTTCATATTGTGATGGGCCTCAGATGAAGCCTGTAAAATTAGAAGTATCGTACTGCTTTGTATTGGGTTTATCACTGACCTCCCAACAGTCTCAGTGAGCCACAGGTCAGCTGTGACCTCTAATCAAACCCTGGTGTTCCACACTAAAATGTCTTCATGCTGAAGCGTGTTGGAGTGTCGACGGCTCAAAAGGAGCAGGTTTTTAACACACTTCACACCTCTCCTCCGAGTTTGGAACCTTGGGGAGGAAAATGTAATCTACAGCTTCACACATCAGAGCGAGGGAAGGCAGAAGAATTTTCATGTGATACAGTGGGTCTCACAGGCTGGCCTTGGCTTAGTGTAGTGACAGTCAGTGTGCACTAAATAACACCTACTTCCTGCAGTTGCTGCTTCTTAACCTGTGTCAGTTAGGCTGGAGATACAAAGGGTATTCAATAAGCAACTGATCACACACTGATCATCAATATTAATCAATATCTTAGGGGCCCACTCATTAATTTATTGACTAATGAGGGTGATTAGGGGCCTTTCTTAAAAACGGTGGTTTATGCCGAGCAGGGTTAGCCTTCATTTGCATCAAACAGCATTATTATTATTGATGATGATATAAATATATTTAAATATAAAATATTTTATAAAATATATATATACACAATATAATATACACTTATTTTATAACGGTTCTACCTGATTAAAGTGCAATGTCACTAAAAATGTAGCTTTCTTATTTGCTTCCTAAATATTTTTTTCAAGTGTTGAGCCTTTGAAGCTAGTGTTGATGCTGGAGGTAATATACATCTTAAAAATAGTGTGAATACACTATGCATGTTTTATATATTTTTCACATTCATTTTCATAGTTTCAATTTAGCTGTTGTAATCTGCTTTGGAATATCAGAGCTTCACAGGTGGCAAAAGTAAAAAGTACATTAAAAAATTCTGTACAGGATTTTATTCTAACTGCCTTGCTTCTCTAATCGTCTCAACCCTGTCTCTTAGGTGTCAGGGAAGTTGAAATTCTAAGAGGGATCATTTCTCTTTGGACCTACATTTTCCACCTCTGCTATAGCTTTAGGAAGTAGTTTGAAAACATCCAGAAGCAGAGCTCCTGCTGATTTCCTCATCAAACAACAAACTAGTTCATTCCTGTTTTACACTGCTAGATCCATGATCAGATCTGGACTGGATTTAATATCTAAATGTAGTGCTTCTGCATATATGAAAGTAATTTTGAACAGGCCCAGTTCAACAGGCTCCTCAGCCAATTTATTAGTAGAAGAAACACTCTACTTCAGATGTGTCGTGACATGATCAAAGAATTTGCATGCATTACACAAAACAATTCCATTACAAATTATATGGCATCATATTCAGGCTAGAGCTGAGGCAAACACAATGGCTCTTTAGAAATAAAGAAGATGTAAAAGTTGAAGAACCATGAAAGGTTTATATTGGCCTTAAAGGGATCATTCACTTCACTGGCATCAAGTGCTCAGCTCTTTAAAGGTCTGTTAGGAGCCTGTAAAGACAGAGACCTCTTCCTTCAGCATCCGGCGTCCACATTTGCTCTAAAATTCCTGCCTGGCTTTATAAAGTGTGAAACGTGAGCTCCACAGTTATTGAATCAGGAAACTGTACGTGTGATAATGTGGTGTTTCTAATCACACTGGCCATCCTACTATACAGACTAAAAGCAACCACACTGACTGATTCATAGTTTTAGATGGTGAAAGTTCATCCTAAGAACTTCATAAGCACTTTAACTGAGGCTAAAGGGTTTCTCTCTAACAGTCAGATAATCTAATTGTAACGGGGCTGGATCTGACTGCAATCCATACTTCCTCCCAGGAAGCTGATAAATCATTCACTCACTGTTAATTATTGAGTTTTGGGGAATGGTTCATCTGTCCTTTCACTATAGAAGCTACCTTGTGGGAAAGTGTAAACATTACAGATCTCCAGCAGTGTGGGCCCCTTTTTAAGTTTTTTACTTTTCAACAGTCGCAATTATAGCTTCCAATAAAATAATAAATCTGATGTATCACAATATTGCTTTTCGTGGAACTGTGTTCTTTCTGTTGATTAGATATCTGTGTTTAATGATTTTATTAAAAATTTAAAGTCATAGTTGCTGCAGTGCTAAAAATAATATTAATTCCTTAATTAAACTGTCAATAAAGTCTTCAAGTCAGTTGAAACTAGTCAATAACTTAGTAGTTAATACAAAGAGACTTCCAAAGTGAGTTATTTCTTACAGTGCTGTTTGCAAATACATACTAAAATGAAAGATTTAAAAATATTCTCAGCAGGGATTGTCTTTTGTTACATCATTTTAATGTGAAAGTAGGCTTGATCATGATGATCACAAAACCAGCCCATTCATTACAAAAAAAAAACACCATGGGTAAATTTACTGTTCAATTTCACGGATGCGTTTGATTAAAATGTCAATAACCTACAAAATGCTTAGTGCATCCCAAGAGTCCAGGAAATGTATGTGGTTGTAGACCCATTGTATTTGAATTAGGTCCTTGCTAATAAAGCAAACATACCTAGATAAATAAAGCCATATATGAATCATTCAGTTGAGAGATGAGATGAGTTGTTTATGCTTATGATTAGATATTTACTTCCATTACTGCTCAGTCACAGCAGTCACAGAGCTGAAACTATTGATCTGAGGCCAGTCTCTATAAATGAAAGCTGGAACTGTTTCTCTCGGGCATGTTTCATCACTTTCTATCTGCACTGGCCGGCATTAAAACAGATGCGCATAGCATCAGATTATTCCGCTTTTCAATCATTTCCAGATGGTACAAATTGGAAAGCAGACACAGATGAGCAGGTAAATTACAAGTGTGCTGCCTCCACAATTGAACAATAACCAATTACCATGGCAGTTCTGCAAGATGCAGTGAAGTGTCTGCATTTCTCATTTAATTGTGGATTAATGATTCTATATAACAATTCACAGTGCCATCAATGCAAAGCACTGGGTCACAGTTTCAGTGAACACAGAACCAAGCTTTTTTATGGGTCATTCCAGTTTCCTGACATAAATCACATTAAAACATTGTGGAGTGCTCTGGAGAGAATCTGTATATAAAAGGTCCAAGAATGCTTGCTCTGTCTTCGCCTACCTCATTAAGCACCATGAGAGAAGACTCACTGATGTTACACCAAGGCACAAATGACACATTATTATTGGGAAAACATAACAGCTTCGTTAAGGGATTTTGTTTTAACTGCTTTTACTTACATTTTATAGTAAAAAAGACTTTGAATTTAAACATGTTTCTTTCTATAAGAATATAGTGTCACTGAGATAAAATATATTTAACAAATGTTACTTTTATTTAGGCACATTTCAAAACCAAATGGGCCAAACAGTGTGAAAACACCTAGAATTACACATTAGTCCAAACACCCATTAACTCTCCAGGGATTAAAAGAGTGATCAATGATGAGATGAAACTGGATAGATGAAGTGGGGGGTCTCCTTACAGATGCTATTGAACAGTTTCAGTAGTTGAGTGCTGAGTGCTTACACAGGTCTGCAGTCAATAGTAATAGACTTAAATCGATTATTTTAGCTCTAGTTAGTCCTTAATGTTCAGAACAGTGGATTTCCTTTGATTATTTGGGCTATGTTCAGAATTTGTGGAAATAAATGCTATACTTTACAGTGAAGAGATTTTGCAATTATCAAGTGCGCGCGCGCGCGCACACACACACACACACACACACACACACACACACACACACACAGATAAGCAAAATATTACATTTGCAATGTTTATTTTTAATAGTGGTGATATGCCTCTTAAAACAGCAAACTATGGATATAATGAAATAAATTCCTCAGAGATTAAAAAAAAATCATTTCAATTTATGTCTAGGTGATACTGCAATATTGCGATGGTAATTTCTTTATCCATTCCTTTCTGCTGGAGGATATTATTAGGCTTAGCTGATAATCAAAATAAACATGACCTTAACCTCTTTTTCAAAACATGCACCTTTCTTTTGTAGCACTAACATTTAATGTGGAAGAACAAGGGTAAAACTGCATAGAGGATTTTTCTTGAAGTCTTTTTGTAGAATTTAGCTTTGACCTACATTCTGAAGATAGAGAGAGAGAGAGAGAAAGATAGAGAGAGACAGACAAGACTCCCTTACAAAACAAACTGCATTTGATGCCTCCCGTGTGTATCTCGAAATCGGTATGATATGATTTCCTCATAAGGCTCTGTGCTGTGTTATTGGCTGCTCTATGTGGCCGTGCTGAAAAACACCTCATATCAGCTCCTTCTAACAGCCCAGCAGGGAAGACAGAGTGTAATATAGGCCACTAGACATGCTATAGCATGCTGCACGTTGGTGCTTCTTTTCTGAAGATGCTGCTAGCAGCCCTGGCTCACGGCACTATGTGATATGAGCTGCGGAATTGTTTTATGAGGGGGTTTTATTCCAGTGAGTTATTGAAGACCCTTTTGCAAAAGGCAGCATATGGCGTTGTCACATTACTAATCGCCTGTGCAATAAGCTAGAATGCAGAGTAATGTGAAACTCATTAGTTGCAGAGGAAAAGCAAGAAAGTGACATTCTGCTTAGATCAGCAGACAGTAATCAGTGAGAGGAGCTCTGTATAACAGGATATACGTCCTTAAAGTAAAGGTTCCTTAATGGCTTTTGACTTGGACATATGGTGCTAAGAAAACAAAATGAAATGGTATAGAACTTTTATATGAAAAAAATACTTCACAGTCATTTACAAAAAAGGATATTAAAAGAAACACTAGTTAGTATTTTTACCTTACAATTACAGCATCATAATCATTGTGATGCTTCTTTGACCTGTAATAGGGCCTCTGTCATTACTACTCTGGGCTCAACACTGCAGAAACTACAGGCTAGGAACCCAGGAGCAAAAAAATATATAGTTTTCCATAGTGTTACTTTAAAGCAGAGCTTCCTTACTACATTGTTTTGTAGTACTTTTAACCAGGCTAATATAAAAAGATAAGTGAGAATGTTTACTGACCTGGTCTTTGCTGCTGCACTGTTTCTGTGAGGTCCTGTAGATGCAGCAGGAGCAGAAAGCCTCCCATGCTGAAGAGCAGTAGGAACCAGAAGGAGCAGGGCAGCCTCATGATGATGACAGCTGAGCGAACACACCTCCTGATCCCCCAGCCAACATCCACTCCCTTAGAGTCTTGCCACAGCATGACCTGCTGACCACGGCCCAGACCCTGGAACCTGGAAGCGGGCGATATGGCAAATATATAACATCATAAAACATAAAAGACATTAACAATACATTATTTATAGCTTAACTGAAGGATGCAAAAAGTTGGAAGAGAAGATATAAACAGTATTAGTAACAGACAGTATTCCCACATTTAAAACGTTCAAACAATTTTATTTTAAAACATATGTAAACGTAATATATTTAAGAAGAAATAGGAGGCAAATACAAAAATGTATGAAAGTAAAATAATAAAATATGATAATGACATTACGTGCTCCTTATTTAGCCTACTATGCAAAACAACCACTGAACCTATACACATATTCTTATATAGAATGTATGTTTTATATGTATGGGAGGGAACTTAGGAGTTATGCGATATATTCAAAAGCATTTGATAGTGGAATTCTCTGTGGCATGAAACGCTTCCAATGTCTGGCTCCTGTCATCTCTGCTGTTTCTCTAAAATAATTTTAAATCAAATCAGTATTAATGACAATTTAGATCTTAACTATTTAATTAAGCAAATATTTTATTAAACCAATTGAATCTTGCATGCTGCTACTTCCCCTGAAACTATAAGCTGTGCATCCATAATGTACATGCATTATAGTAGGTAGTTAGTAGTTAGAAGTCTTACAACTAATTAGTGAATAAGCTTAGGGAGTTCAGTGAGTAGTTATACTGTAATTATACTGTACAGAAATATACACCCACTGTAAGTGTGTATAGAAATAACGTGTTGTTTTCTCGGAGTTATCTAATGAATGTCCTGCTGACTGCTAATTCTCTGATTCTCTGTACTCAGGAGAGAGAGAGAGAGAAAGAGGAACACAGCTGTTGTGTATGGAGTGTGTTCAGTTTTCTATTGTCAGCAGGTAAGCCTAGCACTGGGAATCGTGCTGGGTGCCACTGGGACATAAAGCTTACACAGTACACGTCATCCTGCTAGCGCCGTGCTACATCTCCACTCTCCATGATTAAACTGAGACCAGGCTTCAGCAGTATGCCATAAATACTAAAAACCACATAATCCCCACAAACTCCTGCCCCTCAAACAGCCCAAACCTGGGCATAACAACAAGACAGCAGAGCTCAGACACACGGAAACACATCCACAGAGTTGATTATCCATGCTGTTCATTTACTCCATGTGTAAAGCAAGTGGTACATGTTGAAGCCCATGGAGCATAAAGGAAACTTATTATGAAAAAACAAACAAAAACATTATTTTTTTCAGTGCATTCGTGCATTGATTTGGAGATCTGGAGCCTACCAAGACAGATACGAACTTCTTTAGTTTAAAAATAAGAGAAGAAATGAGAGGTACTGGTTTTTCATTTATTCTTATGTAGAGAGTTAAAAATCTAAAATTAGAAATTGCTTTGGGATTGTCCCTCCTTCTTGTAGTCTAGATTAAATGGAGCCAAACAAACACAAAAAGTGTGGAGAAATAAGAATATGACTGTAGAGAGAGACTGTGAGAGAGGGAGAGAGAAAATTGGACTCTGGGACAAAAAGGGTCAATCCCCTGGACCGGCAAGAAAATCTGTGGTGGGGGTAGTGAAGGAATGGTTTTGCAGTGCACCTAAACCCCAAATGCTCCCTCTGCACTGCAATGGCAGCCCACCACTCTGAGTAGTTTTGTGCTCATTGCACCTAGTATGTGTGGGAGTGTGTGTGTGTGTGTGTGAGTGTGGAGGGGGGCGGCAGTTAGGGTGAGAGAGTGATTTGTTGTACTGTGAAGCAATGACAATAAATGCATGTTTCACATGTTTACAAAATTTACACACATTTATCATGTCGCAAAAATAGGATACAACATAGAACACATAATGATTAAATAAATAGAAAGATCAGCTTCGGGGAAAAGCAGAAAATTCAACAGAATTAGTGCTGGGCAATAAAATGATATCGATTTGTTTTGTGATAATTTTTTTTTAAATAACAAGCAAAAAGCTTGGTAACAGAGCTCAATAAAACTTCATTTCTATTCCCGGATATGAGTCAGCATGAACGTGGTTTGTAAACTTATCGTGATAACATTTTGGCCACATCGCCCAGCTCTAGCTTCTGAATATATTTTGTTGAATGTTTGTTTCCTGCTTTTCCCCGAAGCCGACCTCTTTCTTCGTAATGTGTGTGTTGACTGACTGGAAATTACTGAAGGTGTAGTTTGTGAGAGGGGAAAGTATAATAGATAGGCTGGCACTGAAGCAATTATAAACAGGCTGAGACAATAGTTTTTCTGGTCTTTTGTAAATGAGGGGAAGTATAACAAGATTACAACTAGGCTGAAATGCTAACAGAAACATAAAGGAAAATAGGGAAAACAATGAGTAAATTGGTGCAGCTAGTTAGTGCAACTGCTTACTGTGCTATTTTCTCATCCACTAATTATGGCTAATGAAAAAAGGGTTTTATATGTTTATACTTTCTGTTTCATATTTGCTTCTCCTTTGGTTTAATTAAATGATTGTGTTGAGATGATTATATTTTTAGCAATTTTTAATGCATCATTTGCCTTGCAAACACATTTCTAAAGATTGTTCCAAGACAAAAGTAAATCTGTAATTTTATTTTCATCAGCCTCTTAATCATGATCTCATTTTACTCTTAAATTTTCATACTACCTATCATATGTTTTCTGTAGCCATCCAAAACAGCATTCATCAGATGGGCGACAATAGCCCCTTCATCTTGCCAAAATTGCCAGCTTCATGTGTGCAGTTGAATCTTTGCAGGCAATCATTGGAGAGGCGATGAGGTTAGCTTTCTTTAACAACAGCTCTGAGAAAAAAATACCCAGTGCACCTGCTCCACCCGCATCTACACCTCCATCCCTTTATCTGGGCTTGATTGCTTTCCCCTGGACTCAACCACTTCCCTCATTACCTGCGGCCTGACAGCATCACTGATCCCTGACCTGTGAGATAGAGGGATTTAAAAGTGTCTGGAGCAGCAGACAGAAAGCTGTGGCTGCAATCTAGAATCTGTTGCTCTCAGGGGAAGTGGTAGGTCACTGTCTAATGAGGCTGTGGATGGTAGAAATGGAGCTAGAGACAGAGGTCCCTTTCATGTCACAACCTTGGGTATGCGACACACAAGGGACTGTACTTCAGTCCCAGCTGCTAGTCATGTTCTATCATGGGTTTTATGTCTTTGGAATCACAATTATTGCCAGTAATAACAAAAGGATGGTGTCATTTGATGTAATTAGTTCTCATAGTTCATTGGAACGAACAGAGACATTGTGTTAGACAGCAGACTGGAAGAAAAGATATGATGAATATGTACTGATGTGAATATAGTGTTGGTTTACCACCTCTTAAATAAGAACTGGATTCAGGGGGCGCCTGACTGGCTCTGGCTATAGGATCCACTATAATGAAGACCAGTGGTCACTTGCATAAAACTTTTGCAAAAAAGTTTGCCTCAGGGTTCACTAGTGCAGTAGTGAAGCCATTGTCCAGAAAATCAGCCATTTTCCCCACCATGTTTTTAAAGTGTTCTCTAAGAATTAATTTTTTTGACAGCTTGCTACAGACACCTGTCCATACACTCTGTGAAAACTGTGCTTTATTTGGAAGGAGAAATTAAATTAGGCAGTCCAAACGTATTAACCCTAATAACATTGCACAAATGACATTCCAAAAAAACTAAGAAAGTTATTTCTGAATCAAAATAAACAGGAAACTGTTCATTCATTCATTCATTGTCTGTAACCGCTTATCCAGTTCAGGGTCGCGGTGGGTCTGGAGGCTACCCAGATTCATTGGGCGCAAGGCCAGGACACTGTTGTACTACACATACATGTTAAACCTTATTGCTGAACCCTCTCAATGTTGACAGGCTTGACAAACACTCTAAAACATTTAGCAAACCTTTATCTTTCAGAAACAGTGCTTATTTCTTTTCTGTAAATGAACAGAGTTTAGGGCTTAGGGCTTATTTTCTTTGTGTGTACATATAAGAAAGTACACTTACAGCGCATTAGCAAAATAATTTGAGGATAGTAATAGTCTTCCAACCCCCACTCTATGAAATAAAACAACCCAGTCTATTTGAAATAAAACAAGTTATACTGATTTGGTCTTGTGTCACACATAGATAGTAGATACTTGAGAGGTGTTCCGCCTCCACGCTCTGCAATCACAGCATTGGACCCACCCGAGTCTGTCCACTCACAACACTGAACCTATTTTTAATGTGTAAGTGCAAAGACAAGGTTAAATGGAGCAAACATACACAATGAGCATGCAGAAATATTTGTCAGAACTATTGTGAAAATGAGAAAGGAGTAGAAATAGAACAAAGACATTTTCTCGTCAGACTTTGTGAAGAGGTCTATATAGACAAGAAAAGAAAAGTGCTGAGTTGTTTGACCAAAGCCTGTCACAGACATTTTATTAACAGACCAGGGATCTGTGTTAACTTGTGGAAAAAGAGGTGTAATATGTCGCCTTCAAAGGGATGACAGTCTGAGTTTCAGGTGAATTAAATACGTCAACTGATCCGCATTCTTGTCCACATCGCTTGAATGTCCAACACTCTGAATATTAGGGTCTTAGCCATTGTCCAAAAATGAACTGAATATATACAGATTCACTACAAAAAAACTAATCTAAACACTGCATTTCCTAGTCAAACTGACTGGTCTCAGGGTTAATGGTATATGAACGGAAAATTAATCAAAATGTGTCTATTTTGTTGTAGAATGTAATCAAATAATCACCTGGAACATATTCAAAGTGAAGCCCATAATAATGATAATAAGAAAATAACAGTGTCTTATGGCCTGTCCCTGCCACACCTAATTATGTTGCTCACAGAATTATTTAGTGCTAATCTGAATAACAATCTTAAATGACGTCACAGGTTTGTATGCTGCAGATTTGCTTAATTGCTACACAAGTTAAATTCAGTTTACCTTATTTAATCGGACAGATACCTTCTAGAAGCCTCATACATTTGGTGTGTTCACTGGCAATTATTGTACATGGGGTTATCAGAAGTGGCCACATCAAACTCCTAGTGTGGCTCCTACTCTAAACACATTTAGATGGTTAAAACCATTTATAAGGATCTGTATTCTTTTAAATGAGCAAACAGCATTGTGGAGTTCACTCACGATCAAAGTTAGATGAAGTCTGAGCCCTTAATCAAAACTGACAATTTGTCCTTTCTATTAAACCAGTGAATTATACTGCTTCTCATACTAACATTCATTAGTGTGACAGACAGAGGAAAACATGTCTTTTCACTCAGAGCGTCTTATTCTCTCTTTCAGTATTTCATCACTCCTTTTCATTACTGTCCTACATTTTTTAATTCACCTTGAGAAGATAAGTGTTGTGTTGATTTACTGAAATTTGAGGCAATTCAATCTTTACTCCCTGGTGGAACTGATCTTCTCGGAATATAACATTACCAAACTAATCTCCTCTTTCAACAATGGATTGTGTGAAATCCGAAAGACGTCTTTCAAGCCTCAGAACCTGGATTACGGTTTATATCAGGGATATCTTTCCTATTTAAATATTTGTTGAAATATAACCCTATCACACAATGAGAAAAATGTTTTGCTTATTTTCATTGATTATACAGAACCAGATTTTTACATGTTACTTTTTAACTGAATGAACATTTTGTGATCATTTGAAGAATAAAATTTGATAGGATTATATTTCATGATAAACTTGAAAGGCATAGATTTAATCTGCATCATTGACCTAAAACCATTTTCTCATTCTTGTGAACTATTGCATAAAATTTGAAAAACTGTAATATTCTTGATCACATTCATCTGAGCAAATAATTTCCTCCAGTCTAGTCTGGATCCAGATATTTGCGTTGTTGCCAGATATCAGTAATGATGTTTGTAATGTGTATTCCTGAAATGTGAGAGAAACCATTGTCACAACTATGATCATATAAGAGTAATATAAGAGTAGTTTTGGCAATACATTTTTTCAAAAAATTAAATTGCATTTCATTGATTTGCTCATATTGAATACGATATGACATGGAAGTTCAGAGAATGACCCTTGCGTGACCCATGCTCTTCTCTGCTATGCTCTACTGAGCCTTAACATACAGACTGTCATAAAATGCTCAAACAGTGGAACTGAAATAATGTTTTTTTTCCCAAAAGGACAGAGAGATATATTGATTCAAGAACCTGTGACATTGTGATATTTACCATGTGGAATAAGAATTTTTCTTATCCTAACTGCCCTGCATTTTGGAAGTAATATATCTAAAGCACAACCAATCTCAGAACACAAAGTATATTTTAAAAAGTGCTGCTGGCCTTGAAATAACATAATGAGATGCTGTTTATAATTCTGAGAAATATTCATTTCATCAAAGGTGAAATATTTTTACTGAAAGCCAAAGAAGCACCAGTGATATTTAGTAGCAAGGGTGTGCACAGTGTAGCATTCAGCAAAACAACAAATCTTATCTACATGGAATAAGATGAAATGGAAAACAATCAAAGTATGATCAGAGAAATATTCCTCCATCCATTTCCATGTTAATATTTAAAATCCATTTTCATCTGTCAGTTCTGTGACTCCATCTGAGTTCTCTACATCCCAAGCCATAAGATTATTCTAATAGGTTCATCCCCTCATGTTATAGTCTGGATAGTTGGTTACATACTGCATACTACTTTTTCCAGTTTCTATTAAATTCCTGCTAAATCAAAATATTGTAAACACTTTAATTATCCCAGTACAATCAATGAACACCACACAAAATATGACTCATGGTAGGGGTGGGCAGTATGATGGTATTTTGGTATACCACAGTATTTAAATATGGTGACGTTATTGTAAAATGGTGACGGTTTATTAACCATGTGACATGACGCAACCCAGAAAATCTGTACTGTAAGGAGGGGTAAGCAGTTGGAGCTCACTGAGGAAATTACAGTCTTAATGTCTCAAAACAACCATTTTTCCGAAAAGTCACACTGCATTCCATCCGAGAATGGAAAATGGATGAGAATAAACTCGCAGCTATAACTATGGATAATGGAGCTAACATTGTAGCCTCAGTCAAGCTTCTGCACCGGCTGTGGTTAAACTGTTTTGGTCGTAATCTCAACCTTGCAGTGGACTGCAAGATCAAAGGCAAAAAACAGGTCAAACTTGGAGTTTGCCTGCGCCACCACCCAACCCCCCAACCCCCCTACCCCCACGCCCCCAGGTATAACCGTACACCGCTGTATAACCTGAAGACAGTATGACAGTATGAAAGTTAAATACCGCCCAACCCTAACTCCTGGAATCTGTTTTGTTAGTTTTTATTTTTTATTTTTTTGATTATACATATTTTTTTCCAATATAATCAGTGAACACTGCACTAACTAAATGCATTGTTCTTATGATCAAGTCAAAATTTCTCATATAAAAGTATGGTATTAGAATTAGAATAATTTTATTGGCCACTGTGCTTGCACACAGAGGAATTTGTCCTCCACATTAAGCACAATCCGTGCGGCTCTGCCAGCTCTGGGGATCAAACCAACCCAGTTACAAGCCCAGTTCCCTAACCACCAGGCCACAGCGGCCCCCAAAGTGAAGTAATATGGATTAATACTAGCAATTATTGGATAGTGTCCAAAAGTTAAGTGTTCTTAACCTTTTCCAATGTGCAACCTTTTTACCAACCAACCAACAAATAACCAGCACGCTTGGTAAGATATCTGCAAGGGAGAGCTGATAAAATCAGCTATTGTAGGTCAGCAGCAAAGCCCACCCCTGCTTGATTATTGTCGCCGCTCCATCAATATTTAAATACTTACAAGAAACAGCAATAACAAAAGCACAGGGCTTTTATTTTGGAGTGTGGAATACAGGAAGTGGAAAATTATCACTGCTTCTATCTCTACACATCTGACAAGTAAGTGAGAGAGAGAGAGAGAGAAATAGAGGAGAGGAAAGAAAGAAAGGTAGATTAAACTAGCTAACGTTAAGTTAGAGGGCTCTTTTTAAAAAAGAAATCATAGAAAATTAAGTGCTTTAAGCCAGGCTACAATCTGTGCAACTGAATTTATGAAAATAGTGTGTCACATTTATTGTGGAGTATATATGTTCATCTTCGTTTTTTGATTAAATTTTTTGCGCAGTGGTGTGTGGGGGGTTTAGGGTGCCTGCCACCGCTGCAAAAAAATTCTAGAGGAAATACTGCAACTGATAAATATCTGCTAAATATCTTCACATAAGGTACAGCAAATTTCAAATATGCAGCCAGTACAGAGTGATACTCACAAACAGATACACAAATCTGTGTTAATGGAATAAAGAGCACCTGAGGCAGCACTAACCACCAGCAGCATGTACACTCTATACTCACACCTTGATTCCTAGCTTTTTGCTGCTGTAGAAACATGTAAGCATTAGGTTTAATGAGGAATGACGACTGGTGTTTGGCTCTGTACAGAATAACTAATCATATGTGTTATGGCATCAAACAACACCTCAATCCACCACAGTTCTAGGAGGGCTGCTCCTGGGTTTGGATCTGTGAATTTTTTGTAGGACTACGCTTGTGTTCACCGAGTGACCATGACGAGGCCCCAAGGGGATTGCAACCCCCAGGTTAAGAACCCCTGCACTAGATTGTTTCTCACTGACCTTCTCCAAGCCCTGTGTGGTCAGACTTTACAATGTGCTGTCTAAAAGGTCCTGGGCCCTCTCTGTACGCTACACAGGGCTCAGAGTGTGATCAGAGCTGACAGAAGAGTCATCACTCTGCCCTGTTCCCTGTCCTCTGTGCATCTGAGCACGGGCTCATGTTGTGACAGGGAAAATTACATCAGTCACAGCACTGAAGCGCATACACACACATACACACACACACACACACCCCAATAAAACCACAGTAACCAGACCCTCATACTGGAAACTGATATATGTGATGAATTCACGTGCATGCACACATGCGACCACAAATTTGTTCACTCATAACTCACTACTCTGACACATCTATCTCTCTCTCTCTCTCTCTCTCTCTCTCTCTCTCTCTCTCTCTCTCTCTCTCTCTCTCTCTCTCTCTCTCTCTCTCTCTCTCTCTCTCTCTCTCTCTCTCTCTCTCTCTCTCTCTCACACACACACACACACACACACACACACACACACAACTAGTTTTAAGACAATGTCAGGACGTGGGATCAAATATATATGTAATAATAATAATAATAATACAGCCTATTTGTATTAAATATATGCAGTTTATCTCCCTCCAAATCCCTAATTAGAGCGTTTCTGATGAGCGGTAAATAATAACAATACTGCACCAGTAGAAAAACAAAGTTCTTGTGATCTCCCAAAAAGCTAAGAAAATTCTTTAATATGCACAAGTATTATTATGTTTTTGATGTTTGTAATAGTGTAACCACCTGATGTCTACACCTGAACCTAGTTAAACCTCAACAACAAACACATTCTGCTGGTCCTCTCGAGAAAAAAAATTAAGAAATAAACATAAAACAAAATAAGAACAAAACAGTAATGTTTTTCCTTCATCATGGGGACATCTGATCCTCTTAATGGGCCAAAAACAAATACACATTCACATTCTTAAACACAGAGCAGGCTTGGCACCATATGTTGACCTCCCTTACACATGAGGTGTGCTGGCTCCTGCGGGAAATCAATCACACACTAATACTGGCCTGTGCAGAGAAGCAAGCAGAGAGAGCCTTCCGAGCCAGATGTTAGGCCTGTGATGATCTTTAAACAACAGATCCAGAGGGGCTACGTCTGTCCCCATAACCCTAACCCCTCACAGTCCTTAGCTTGGCTCTGTACTCCAGCCCTGTGTCCAGCAGAGATGAGCATCCAGTGCTTTATTTAATGTCAAAGCCTTCATTCTCATAGGGCCTGACTAATAATACAGAGTGAGAACTTGTCTTGTTGCTTTCTCTCATGGCTGTCAAATTCTGTCCTTGACATTCATGGTCACATGAAATCACACAGGATCAGTCAGAAACACACAGATGGATATTGCTGGAGATCTGAAAGAGCATGTGCCAGGTATTCAGAACCTGTGTGTTTGTGTGTGTGTGTGTGAGAGAGAGAGAGTCCTATTATAAAGTAAAAAACAATACTATAAAGCAAGGTTGATTTCAGGAACATTTTGACCATTAACTCTGAGGAATTATTGCTGCATTTTGATCTACTGCCAGTGCCTACTGGATGACTGCCTTTCTCCTTTAAATTCTCATTTGCAAAATGCAGACTACGTTCACTGTCGGCTGTTACAAAGTAGGGGAACTCTGACTTGGGCTGTAGACTTAGGTGGATTTAGTTGATGAGGACTGAAGCAGGAAGTCCCTTGCAGAGTAAAAACTGAGCATGTATAGGAAGAGTATGAAGAGGTAGGGTAGTAGTTGGGTGTGAATTTTCATCATGAGGCGTTGAGGGAGAGGACAAGATTCATATGCATTTTATAATGGCGAGGAAGAGTTTGGGTGTGGTCCTTCTCCCAAAAATTAGTTAGTTCATAACTCCATATTCTGTTGCTGTACGTCGATGAGTAAAAAACACAAACACATGAATGAAATAACCTTTGATTTGTTTGTGTCCCAAACTACCATTCTGATGAAGCAAAACATATGAACAGGAGTCGACTTTCATTCTTACTCTCAGGGAACATACTCTCTGTTAGTTTGTGCTTACCACTTTGCTGCTAAACTCTACTTGTTTCATTTCACAATAATCACACTTACAATTGACCAGGGAAGCCTGACTTTAGGCTGATGATATTTAGTTTTGCATAACATTCTGTGTACATTTCCAAACATCACCTATAAAGTTGTGGTATGGGTCTGGGTTTAATAAAGTACAGTAAAAGTACACCCTGTGTACAGCAGCCTATAGCTGACTTCTTGGGTGATGGTGGTAATGGAAGTGGCTATTCTTCAAATATATTTTATAAGTATATATGTTTAGAAGTACAGATATAAAACAAGACTGAAAAGCCCAACCCTATTACATGCAGTCTGATTCCCAAACAGTAAAATTGGTGTCACTCCCTCTCTCTTGATGTGGTGGTGCTCCCTCTATCCCAGCTCCCATTATAATACTGGCCACCATGGGCTCTGTTAGATGTTAGCTGATATAACAGAATTTGCTGTGACAGTGTTGAGTTGTCTAACATGTTCATAACAGTTTCAAAACATGAGCTGGTTGGCTTCACCTGCTAGCTCATGTCAGCATTAACCCGGCCAACTAGAGGACATCTTATACGATTGTGGGTGTAAAGTGGCAATGACCAAATAGGGGAGAAAACAGGTTAAAAATACACACACACACTTGCCATTTCAAAACATTCACCAGGAATGACACAATAAACATTTCTATCATTTATTATGCTTATTTATCACTCTGCCGTTCTATTGTGCACTATATAGAGACACAGCAGGAACTAACAGCAACATGCCAACAGCAACTGGTTTGACATTAATGAATTAGGAGAGTGAGTATAAACAGGTGGCAGCACTGCTGCCCAGTGATTCAGTCTTAAGTAAAAAAAAATGACTCAAGCCAAATCTAGGGTTCAGTCAACTTCAATAAGGACTGCAACAGTGGTGGCTGTCCTTAAGCAGCTCTGCAAAACCCCCCTTGGACAGCAAACATCCATTAGCATAGAGTTAAAAAATGTATGAGAAATCCCACAAGTGTTGTTTCCTCCGAATTAAAGGAGGCCATTAGACACTGCAGCAGCAGACGCAGGATTCACCTTCAATTGAAATACCAAAATGGTAAATACCAGCTGGTGTAAGAGCTCTCACATGATGACAGAGCGCTAACCAGCCAAATAAACTAAGCCTCAGCGGGAGGGGGAACTGCTTCTCAGTCATTTATAATTCACTGGTTGCACTCTGAAAAACCGCCTTTAAGGAATACTTTGACATCCCAGATGAATAATTAAAAGGTGCCCTTTTCCTCATTAAAAGAGACAGACAGATAGCATTTCCATCGTCTGATAGGCCAGACATTGGTCTCTGAAGACTGCTGTGGCTTTTATAAATGGCATACTGTGAGTGATTCCTAATAACAAATCTATTGCGCTGCTCATCAGCCTTGCCTCGCATGTCGAAAGCTTTTTTCAGTGAATCATTTTTGTTGATCGTTTAAAGACAGATGGCTTGTACGGAGGCGTCCCTGTCAGACGAAGCTTTTTAGGACCTGTGTCTGTGTTGTCAAATGAACTTTTTTGGCTTTGCTTATTATTAGGAAATGGTATGAGTCGAAACAGAAGCATAAGAGGCACTTCCAGATAAACTGGATAAATACCTGCATGAGCAAATTCCCAGGAGGCATAATCATTTCACTCCATTTTTTTTATGGTAAAACAAGTAACCTGTATAACCAGTATATAGCCAAGGAACTGTTCATGCATCAATCGAATATGAGCTACTGCTTTCGTCTCAGAACAGAGCTCTGATCCACTGAGCTTTGTTCTTAGACTGCATCCATTTCCTGTGTAGAAAGTGGTAGGAGTACGGCAGCCCTATTTATAGCATGGTGAGAAATAATTCAAAGGAATCTGAGAGAAGATCTCTCAAATCACTGACAGGAGGAGGGACGACTGAAGAAATGTGCCTTTTGTCTGTACCCAGAAGACTCTGAAATAATGTTATGTAACGAAATGTTCCCATCTCTGAGCATATGAGCGATACGGTAAAGATCTGAACGTGGGACAGAACTCCAGTGTTTTTATGAAGAAAAAGATAAAAGGTCTGCCGTCCTCCCAGAACATCAAGCGTGTTAATACCCAGTGAAGTTGTATTTCATGATTCATAAGAATGAAAATAATTGCTTTAAAGTACAACAAACGGTTAAGGCATTGTTTTGTTTTCAGTATGAATTCATCAAAGCCATTAAATCTTCTCCACTATTTATCATTCAACCTTTAACTTCATTGAAACATGATCTCTGCTGCAACTCCCACGTCAAGTATAAATGTACTCACCACAGCTAAGCAACTGAACGTAAATTAAAGGCAACTAAATGTCCCTGCTGCTTCAGTAGCTATATACTAATACATGTCCAGTATGCCTATTTATTCAAACTTAAGAGCACTTCACATTTGTTCACTGAACTTGTTAACGTTACAGCAACGGCAGAAGTTGTAATCTAGTATTGGGTTTATATTTGCAGCAGTGGTTACAATGCTAATATAGGAAAGGCTAAAATAACCGCACTGAAGTAAATCAGTTTAACCCCAAAAGCTTTATTACACTGTTTTAAAAGCAATATATCGCTAATATCGCCTAGTTTGAAGTCCGGACAAAATTACATCGAGTATCAATCCAGTCAAAAACACAAGCAACCTCCCAAACATACAGTATATACATACAGAGTCGAGATAAACACACACTGACCTCAGTTGTCTTCATAAGGCTGAGAGGAAGTCGGTGCAGATACTTGTCTCCCACTTCAGCGAGTCGCCAAACGTGTTTTAGCAAGTGCAGTCAATACGAGTTCCAAACGCGAACATGGCTCAAAATAAACACATATCAACACGTCTGAACAGAAATAGGCTGAGACCACGACGTTCACCGCCTTCCATCACCAACTTCCCCGTCTGTCCACCGCCGAGCGCCGTGTGAACGTCCTCCAGCGTTTCCCTCCTCTCCTCTCTTCTCCTTAGAGCGGGGAGTTAAATTGAAACTAGCGGCAATCTGGCTCACCAGGGAATCGGTTCCTTCATTTCAACAACCGATTCACGAAGCCGATTGAATCGATTGTTCCGTATCATTTCTGGGCCAAGTCGAGACATTTAAAACCTTAAAACCTTAATTTGTTCCTAGGCTTATGGCACAGATCTTGGCTACTGTTTCAATGAAAAAAATAGTTAAAAATTAGGAAACTAAATAGGAAAATTAGTTTCAATGTGGAAATATTCAACCACTGCAGTGACTGCTAATTTTGTGCATGGTGTGTCTTCTAGTGAGAAGGTTTTTCACTGGAGGGGACTTTAATTAAAACAAATCTGTATTTGATAAAATGCCTCTCAAATTATCACATCATATTAAACCTTTTGTTCTTATTACCATAAAGAAGTGTGAATATAAATATACAGCACATTGAACTCAGCATTGCTTGATACTTTTCCTGCATAAGGAGTTAAATACTTCTTATATTTTAGTTCACTATTATTATTCATATTTTACTTATTTTAATTTTATAATAATAATTATTATTATGGTTCTCTTATTTGTATTTTACTCTTATTAAAATTTTTCTTTAATATTTGGCTGTGATTATTGCTGTAATTAATTTTGCTATTCATTCTTTAATGACTTGTTCTCCCGAGAATGTTCCGCTTAAAATGTAATACACTTTTGCACTGTGCCTGAGACAGTCACGTCATTAAAGTTCACTATTCTGAACTAATGAATCAATCTTTTGATTCAGTTAAACGAACACCTCGAAAGAATCGGTTTGCCTAACTGAATCAAACTTTCCATCACTATCTGGAGCCGAGCTCGAGAGCATCCCTGCTTCTATTCCCGCGCACTCTCCAGGGACGCTGTGATTGCCAAGCAACGGCTTCAAAATAAGCGTCTGGGAAACCGTTGCCCAGTTGGCTGTTTATTTGTGAATGTCCCACCACACCACCGCCCTCCATTTTCAATTAAAAATCTGATTCACGGTTTGCCCTCATTTTGTTTCAGAATGCACTTTCTTCTCCAGGGGTTGTCCAAAAGTCTGTAGACACCTGCTCATCAACATTTTGGATTTTTAGCCTTGAATCTGAAATATTCCTGTGAATATTTGATTGCATCTAGTCCCTAAAGCATTAGATAATGATGTTCTGAACCACAATTTGAACATTAAATAATTATATGGCTCTTCATCACTCCAGAGAACACAGTTTACCTACTCCAGAGCCCAGAGCAGGAAAGTTTTATACAAGTCGCATTACGATTAGGACTAGGCCTACTTGCAATGAATAAACAAGATGCTGCTTGTTTATTCCCTATTGTAATTGTTCAGACAAATTGATATTCTCAAGGCATGTCACTCCATCTAGTATAACATTAACTTAAAGACCTCTCCAGTGAAAATTAAGTTTTAATCTTGTTAACATGTCTGTGTGGTGTTCTTTACTTGCTAGAAGACGTACTGTGAGTGAAAAAAGCAGTCAGCGCCACGGTTGAAGATCTCTGCTTTGAAACTTCACTCCTCCCATTAGAGTTTCAGACAGGGTGAAAACAAACAGCCAGGGTTGCTTATGTCATAAACCAAAGCAACCAGTCCGGTCAGCTTGCATAGTTAATTAATACAAGTTGTGAAATGTATGAATGAAATTCATAAAAGAATATACAGTTGTTAGGACTGTCTTGGGTATACAATTATTTGAACCTTTATATAGACGTTTAGACTTCTTTTAGTCGTGTATGTGGTTACTTCAGAGCATGTCAATGCTTTTCTAAGGACGGACTGTAATAAGAAATATAAATCATTTATTAGGTTTGTACATATAGGGAATATTACATGTTGCGCCGGTTTGCAGGTACTGATGTTTGAGCGGTTACACAGCAGGAGATATTTTAATAGGACATTAACTCATAGCTGAGGAGAAGAGTTGAAAATACAGAACAAAGTTTGAAGACATCAAAACCTAGTTTTTAGAGTTATTAAGCTGAGAATTGACTGTTCTGTTCTGTTAGGAAATCATTCCTGCATTGTCTGCACATTGTAATCTATTTCCCAGTGACTAAACCCCCTTCCAAGAGCTTTATTTGTTTCATATGATGTACTACTTCATTTCATACCGCATTGACATTTGTGTCAATAACAGTCCACAATGCTGTGTATTATTCACCAGGATTTATTTATGACATTATTGCAAACACTCAGTTCAGTACATCCAGAAACAACAGAGCTCGATAGTCCAAATGCTCCAATGATCTATGGATGGCAGTTGCTAGAGGCTTTGGCTCTCTGTGTCTATTGATCCTTTTAATGTATTAAGCTACAGCCAGCTTTATTCTATTTCCTCACTTGCACAGTGATCACTACCCTCCACCCCCCTCATACAGAAGCAATATATTTATGTATTTCATATAACTGCCCAAAAAACAGGGCAGGGTTTTGAACTGAGACAACGGGGTATAGATTTTAGGATTCATGGCCTCTCGCTGATCCGTCCCTCCAGTGCTCAGATCAGTTTCAACAGAAAATGAAGTTGATGGTTTTTATCTGTGGATGATTAATTTCTGTTTTTGACCGCTTCATTTGATGAAGTTGTTTTCCTGTGTTGTCTATAAGGACATCATTGCTTTTTCGGGGGTCTCAAAAAGAAAAAAAATCCCAGATTTGCTGTCGCTTATTGAATCATCATTCACATGCAGATTCAATTAACCCATGCCATGTAGCTGCAGATTGGGCAGATAAACAATACACAGTAATAATAGGATTAAAACAAGATCTTAGACATTCAGGGAGATATCTGAGCAGCAGTGCCCTTGAATTGTACCCTGGCTCATTTGCTTTCTGCACACATGACCTGTCTGTACCAACATCCATAACTTTTCTCCATGTCTTGAAGTCAGAGGGTGAAAAGTGGCAACAAACCCAAAGATTCCTGACACATTATAAATTTATGCCAGACAAAACCCCACCTCTGTTTGCTGCACTTCTTCCTTTATGTTTTGTCTGGTGAAAGAGTTTAACAAATGCCTGGAGAGGTTCTTAAAGGCACTGTATAACAAAGTGGCTCCCACCAGCATGTTCAGAAAACTCCTTCTTTCTGAAAATGACTCTCCACTGAAACTATTAAAGCAAGCTGGAAACTAAAAACACAAAAACACATCCCAAAATAGGTTCCTTTCACCTCAAACTCTGGTAGGAGTTTGGGAGATTTGTTCCATTCTCTCCTATATTAAGCCTGGATGGTTGAATGCTTTTAAACAACTGTTCGCTTAAGATTCCTTCTGAAATGAAGGGCATCATAAAGGAGTTTGATTTATTTGGTCCAGTAACAGCCTGTACTTTTCTGGGAAAGCTTTACACTAGATATTATAACATTGCTATCAGGAGTTCCATACAGTCAGTCACATAAATTTAGTGAAGTCCCACAGCTCATCCCAAATGTACTGAATGTTGATCCTTTTTTCCAAAGAATGCAGTTCTACTGTTTGCTGTTCTATGGTTTGCTGACCTCAGGACAATGTTCAGCAGCTCTAGACATACTTTATTGTCATTGCTTCTCAAAAGATACTGTTTATAAATTAAGACAGTGTACCTTAAATATATTTTTTCAGGGTTTGTAGCTTTTGTTTTGTTTCTAACATAATCCAATTCAATCTTGGGCCTTGTTCGTGTTAATATGAAGATCCATCTTAGCCGTGCTGAACCACAAACAAGTGTCTTTTGGAAAACTCGTCAGTTTTGTGGAACATGGAGGACTTCCATGCCCAAGAACCACTCCATTTCAGTCTGGATGGAACACTTTTTGAAAACATTCTCGCCAGGAAACACTGAGGAGACACACATCTACTCTAAACAAACTTTCCAGTGGTGTCTCACTAGGCTCAGTGCTGTGTCCTCTTCTCTTTTCACTTATTACTTGCTTTCTTGGTGATGTAATAACATTTTATGTCTTCTTCTACCACAGCTCAGCTGTGCAAATGAGGATTTGGCCTGTATTTAAAAGTACAAAGAAAGTTGAAGGCTTCAAATGAATTTAATATATATAAAATATAAAATATATATAAAATATAAAATATATAAATATTGTTCATATTTATGTAGATTAAATCTTTTTTAATTTTACACAAATATATCGTCTGTGTCTAATTAGAAACAGGTATCTCCCAAAAGAGCATATGTACAGGTGTAAATATTTTCACAGGATGTGAATCACAGCTGCTGTTCAAATGATCATCAACAAAAAAAAAAAAAAAAAAAAAATCAACAAAAATGGAGATAAAATCATTTATTTGGACAGTGACGGTGTACAGTATATACTAATCACGACTTTTAGATTTTATTAGCCTTTCATATACATTTTAGGACATGTGTTTGTAATCTACTACAATAAACAGACCATACTACTTTAAAAAAAAATTTCAAAACTTGATTTGAAAGTTGAAAAAAAAAACATTTACAATATACACACACCTTGCTTTTGTCCCTCACCACACCACATATTTTGCATCTTGGCTGTGCATAACCCTTGCTCTAGTCTGTTTGCACTAGATACATTTCCTGTTAGATCTCTAGATTCTCCTACACAAAAATGAAATCAGATGGAAAGAAAAAAAATTACAATTATGTTTGTCTCCTGCTGCTCTGAAATTATCCTAAGAAAAAGATAAATAACTTAATCTGTACGAGAAGTACCTTGTGACACTTTTTGTTTAATGCTATGTCACAAAATAATTTTAGAATAATCATTGTTATGTCTCCTGAGCCATCAACAAGCAACATTTGAGTAATAACATTTTCCTCTGGAAAGGCTTAATGAGGGTGTGTCACTCACAATAAATGTAGTAATAAAGTCTAGAGCACAATAACCTGCAATTCTCAAACAAAGACCAAAAACCGCAGCCCTGAACCAGGTATCAGGCTGTATCAGTTCTGTAGTTCACGCAGTATTTGAATGCTGGGTGGATGGAAAAATTTGTAATAGTTTGTAATAGTTTTCATTGGGAATCCACAGAGCAAGAGGATCCACAGTTGCCCAGGCAGACTCTGTGTTGGTGTCCCACAGGGCTCATTGCTTGCTCCTATTCTCTTATGGCTTTATACTCCATCTTCTGCTGATGTAATATTTTTGCATGGTTTCTCCTTCCATAACACACAGTTTCCTGAGCGTCACTAGCATGTTATGACAGATCATGTGTTAGGATTCATCACACACATATGACTAAAATACTCTGCATTATCACACAGTTCTAGAAGATCTTCTCTTCTTCAGTGTTCTAGAATGCTCTTCATTATTCATAATGTTCTACAATAGTTTCCATTATTTACACTGTGCCAGAATAATCTCCATTATTTACACTGCTCTAGAATACCCTCCAGTATTCATATGTTTCTATCTGATGTTGTTGTATCCATACTATTCTAGAACACACCTCAATTAACTTTGTTCTTGATTATGTTGTTTTATTAATTTGGAATCAGTTTTTAAAACCATAAATTTTTAGCAACAAATTCAGCAATCTTCAACCTCTGAAGTCGTTTCTAAACAGCACACCTGTATTGTGGCATTGACGTTCCATTGGAGACAATTTATCCATTGGACACCATTACACACACTCACCTAAACACTCAAATGTTCAAACATACGGAAAATTTTACACAACCAGTCGACCTTCCAACACCCATTTCTGGATTATGGGATTAAACCAGAGCACCCAAAGGAAACCCTGAATGTGAAGTATGGTCACAACCCCAGAACCCTGTAGTTGTGTGGCAGCAACAATTGTTTTACCACCATGCCGACACTATATAGTTTATTAGTTTATTAGTTTATTTTACCTTTGACAGGATGCAAATCCAAGTTGAACAGATGTGTGTATGTTATTCGGTTCAAGCAACTGTATCATATTCAATACTGAGTGCCCACCGATGTGTATCTAAGAACATTTCTTTGCATTATAAAATTTACAGAGGTCTCAAAGATCCCTTTTGTTGAGGTAACCTGCTGTGACTGTTGAATAGACTTATGAGCAGGAGACACATCACTCTTCCATAATAATCATTCACACAAACGTGTTTGGACTACCACTTTGGAGCTGAAGTATTAGTCTTCTCAGCTGTCATCTGGAGAACATCATGTGTATTTTAAGTACAAAACACAAAAGCTTAGCTTGTTTATCACAAGGTTAACCCAGGGCATTTGTCAGAATATGCTTCATAAGAAGCTAATGATATATTCCATTAATACATTTTCAGAGATAAATTCTTCTTACCACAATAAGCACAAATTTACAATGATAATTTGTCTCCCTTACCTCAGTATACAAAATCATTTTTAAAATAAAAATTTTTCACTGGAGCCAGGAGGCTAACAAAATATTAGCAAACATTTAAAAACATGGAAAAACATGTGGGGGAGACTCATTTAGCTGCAGCTGTTGTGTATTGCTGTGTTTGTTTTTTGTTAGTCATATGTAGCCATTACCACCTTTCCTAGCATGCTAGCAGAATACAGTAATTAAGTGGTATCAGCAGTCTGAGTAACAGATGAAGTAATTTTCTGCAATAAACCCAGTCTGAACATTCAAAGTTTTATTTGTCAAATTCTTATGAATTTTTAATGGAAACGTGGCAGGATTTTGAGCACATTCTGCTTTCACTCTTTAAACTTACTCCTCTAAGCGCACATATAACAATCTTCACCTGAGCATATACATTTATGAAACAACTCTTGAGATTGTGCCAGGGATTCGCATGGGTGGATAATTGCTATATATACACACATAGAACAGGCCATGTGTTTTTAGCTATACTTTTAGCTTTGTCAGAGTCTCTTGCTAACAGCATGTCATACAGTGCCAAAAGCCACATAAGCAATGCTGTGATGGATCAACAGTTGAAGGCATTTTGGGGGCATTATGTGATCATTTAGGCGTCCATTATATATTTATTTATTTATTTTCATTTTTGAAGGATGCATTGGTGGCATCTGCAAAATCACTCCAAATGTAGGCTACATTTCTAGGCAGTGTTTGGAAGATCCCTGATTGGAAAAGCCTTCTGCAATCTAATGGCAGCCCTGATAGCAAGGAGACGGCGGACCACTATTGGCCCACCGAGGGCAAAGTTGGAGGTTCACTAGTGTTTTGCACAGCGTTTTCTGGGTGGACCACTGGTTATTAAACAGAATATTAGACAAAATGCCAAATTTTAGCACTTGTCCATTCACAGTCCAATTTAGATTTTTTTCCTTCATTAGGTTCTTTTTGTTATTCTTTATAAATAAGATTAGTAAATAATTTTAATCCAGCACAGTGTCAACATTTTTATCATTTAATCATTTTATATCAGGCATATTCTCATTATTATATCTCTCAGAGTTGTTAATATTTGAATTACTTTGTTTTCCAGAATAAAAGTCTCTGTGAATTTAAAATCTGTTTGAGGAGATTATAAATTAGTTATATCCTGTACAGGACAGTAATCTGAGTGGTCTGATGGTGGACCAGCAGTGGTCTACAGTCAGTGGTGTGCCAGATGTTTTATGCCAGTGGACCAATATATGCTCGCTGTCTGGGAGAGAAAAATAGTCTACTTCTACTGCTGCCGTTGAGATGTGTGAGATCAACTATTGTGGATGTATTTTCAAATTCAAACTTTCAAAACAGTGTTAATGCTCATAAAGATTACAAGTGTGCTGGTGTGTAACACATTTTTGTAAGACAAGCAAATCTTAGAGATATTAAAGTTCCTGTGTGACAGAACATTACCAGCGTATTTGACTGTGGAATATGTACTGTTTCACTTCTGAAAAAGAAAGCCATTCACACACTTCCCCTCTCCACTTGGCCTCAGGGGAATCCATGCCACCATGTCTAAACCAATTCTCCCAAGAGATCAGGGAAGCTGCTATACCTCAAAACTTCAGTTTCACCCAAGCGAAGGACTCTACAAAGCAGAAGATTCTGACATGTCCCCAATCACTTTAGCAGAGTCTTCAGATGAATGATGGAGAGGATGGTTCAGGAAAAGTGAATGAGGAAAAAAACTTGGTCCAGTATGACCTCAATGTGGTCTTTGGGAAAGGATAGGTTTAGTGAACTCTACGGCACTCTGTATTTGTATGTTGAAGAAATGGGTCACTCTTGACATTTAAAGGAACACTAGGTAGTATTTTTACCCTAAAATTACAGCTTCAACTTTTAAACTAATTAAAGCCTACTACTACAGGAAAATAAATCTGATTAACATGCAAAAGGACCAATCACAAGTCTGCTATTTTGGCATGCCATGTAGGAGAATGCAGTTGGCCAATCAGAACACAACTTAAAAAATCCTGACCGTGAGGTCAACTTAACGCACTGAAAATCTCAGACTGTCAAATTGTGGGCGGAGCATCTCTGGCTGAGACTAGCTCTTAAGGAATTGAGTAATAGACCTCTGCTGAGCTCACATCCTTGCAGTCCTCCCGAAGGAATCTATACTTAGGTCCATCAAACACAACATTGCCCTCTGCTGGGCACCTGCACCACACTGTGTAGAGCACTAGCAAACAACAGGGCTCTAGAGCTACATTGAGTTTTGTCTGAGACTTGTCTGAGACCCAGAGACTTTACCCTTGTAATTTACTGTATATTTCACCCTAACAAAACCAGATGTTATGTGCAATAACATACTGTTGCTGAATGAACAGTTTACTTTATTTAATCCTTATTTACCGTCACCTGATTTCACTCCTGATTGAGGCACCGTCATTACACACTCACACCTCAGAGGGGCACAGTGACCCACAGCCGTCCAATGGGAAACTGTTCAAGTGGCTGGACAGGCATTCCAGTCATTTCCCTGAGCCAAGTATGTAGCCAAGAATGAGGCGATCTGGGCGTACTGACTGTGTTTTGTAGGGCGCTTCAAACATACAGAGAAATTCAGCCTTAGTTTCTGAGAAAACAAAACTTGACTGGTGTACCCTTTACAACTTTGAATCACCCACAATCCGTCATGCAGCAAAAGTGTGGCATAGGTTTTAAGTTTATAATGGGCTCTGCTTCTTGAACTAGGAGAAATGTAAGACAGCAATTCGAACCGAGGTCATTTTCATGACTCTTAAAGACTTAAATGGTACTAAATAGTACTAAACTATTAGTACTTACATAGTAGTAAACAGCCTGTTTGTTTAATTTAATTTATTTTAAGGCTAGTAATTCTGAACAGATTTGTATTCACAACGACAGCCCCCCCCCCCCAAAAAAACTGTTATTTATAAAGCATGTTATTTTTAAAATATCACAAGTATTTGGAACATTGTCAGTCAATATTAATGCACACTGTATTTTAAATAAAACTGTAAACCAACCTTTTTAACAAGACACAATAAAACAGAAATTAAGATATAAAAATATGACTCTTTACAGGAATACAGTTAGTGGTCTCAGTCTCTTCAGATGAACACATAATCTAATGATTTTTGTTCCAGAATACACCATATAACAATGACCACAAACACTAGCCTGTTATAAATAAGCCATGAGGGTGAGCTGTGGCTGTCATCAGAGCTGTAAATACAGAGGGACTGACAGCTGTCATTCACAGGCTACCAGTCAAGCCACTCACTGTGTATCTGCAGCTGACAGGTGGTGGCTGTCTCTGGCTGTGGCAGGTGCTGACACAGCCTCCACAACCACTCAGTTGACATATATCTGTTGTGTACTGCTCTGCTCTGCCGATGGGTCTAGTAGAATTGTTCTCACTGCAAAGTCATACAGCAAAGAGTAGAAAAAGTAGACCAGTCATTATTATTATTAAAGTAACACATGATCAATTTGCTTCTAGGAGGTTTGTTTTTGCAGTTTGTTTTTTACTGGTTACTGCAAGTCAGCCACAGGTCCACATCATTTGGGCCAGATATCAGGTGTGTTATGAACCAAATCTGGGCCAACTCGACATCTGGCCCATGTCTGGCCCACACAACATTTGTCAGTGCCATAACTGGCACAGATTGGGCCCATATGTGTCTGCTATCTGGGTAGGCTTCACACCCACTGTGACCTTAAACAGGATGCAATTACAAAAAAAATGAATGAATGACAGTTCTAGATTGAGTGTGTGTAATGATTTACCACCTGTGCTAGGTGTATTGCTGTGTATAAGCTTAAATAACATAACTACGATGGGGGTATTGTGCTTTAAGAAAATTGAGTCAAACCAATGAGATGGTTTACCAAACCATCCTATTGCCCCATTCTAAGCTGCATGTATCCAGAAATAGAAAAGGAAATCTATCCTCTAGACACTTCGTTTGTGACTTTGGCAAGTGGCAAACCCAGTGAAGGAAGCCACATTCAGCAAACAGTAAAGCAAACAAGAGATTTAGACATTTGTTTGGCTTTAATTAGGCGTCTTTACCAATATTTAGTGTGCCGCCAAGTACAGGTGTTGGTTTCCAATTTATGATCCTTGCTTCCAGTTCAAACATTTCATATGCTCAGTGCTATTGATTGGTTCAAGCTTGTCAGGAGCTGGGTTAGAACAAAAATACTGCTCCTGTCACCATGGCAACTGTCACTCAATGACATCCCAGAGTAAATGTGAGGGGAGTAGCTGGAGGCACCTAAGTAAAATAGTTCTCGCAAGGATCCTGAAAAATATGTTCTGGTCAGTGTGCGATTCTTATTGATCAGACATAGTGCTAATATTCTTCCTTCATTTCCATCCAATATCAGCTTTACCTCAGCACTGTTAAAATAAATTGTGTCTGAAAGTGTGTACATAGTTTGTTAATGAGTGATTTCAGCTAAGGTTCACAGACAATTTGTACAATCTCCAGAGAAAAGCATCTAAGACATAGAAAGGAATACCGTGCAGAGCAGCAGCACATGAGCCTAAAGTCACCATGCCAAGCATCGGCAGGAGGGTTATAAATCTACCCTATCCCAGCCCACAAACCCAGCGTCACTGAGCTGTGGAGCAGTGGAATTCAATTCTCTGGAATGCAGGAGCATCATTCAGTATTGGTGTATTAGAAATAATCATTCAAATTTACTACCAATCAGAAACGTTTCAACAGCCAGTCTAAATCTTCCCCAGAGCAGAGGCTCTCACTGCAGCAAGGGATTAAATTCACCCTTCATTGCAGAAGAAGGTTAAATGATCAGACGTCCACAAACCTTTGGCCATAATTCATAATTCTAGGTCCAGCTTTGAGACAAAAAGACAGTTAATTCTGTGGATGGTGTGACAGTGTAAAATCGTTCTAGTTCAGGGGCTCACCTCCAGGTCTGTCGTAATGAGGGTGCAGTGGACTCAGATCATTTTCTACTGGGAGAACGCACTCTTAAAGCACCTAGGGTTCTGCTGCAGAGAAACCAACTACATGGAGTCAGAAGGAAGCTTTATTAGAAAAGTTTCATCAGATGAAAAAAAATGCATGATGGCAACTTCAAACACTTAATTTGTGCTGAATTATTTAAAACTATATACAGGTGTAATGCCCAGTCAGAGAACAGGACATGTGAGGGCATGTTTATAACAACTATGGACACCTGCTGATCCTGAAATGTCTTTGGAAATCAGTGGCTGGAAGATCTAGATTTGGATTTTATTGCATTCTGCCACATTGAGGTTAGGCCCTGATGTAGGAGGATTCATTCTGGACCACAAACCCCACACTCTGCTTTGCTGTACAGTCCACTGCCTCCTGTGGTGCTTTACCCCTCTAGCCAATGCTTATCCCTCTAGCTAAATGTGATCATTGCCAGAAAGGCGACTGTAGGGCATGGCCAAATTGAAGAGGAAAGCCTGCCCTTGTCCCCTTGTCTCCTATCATCAGCTCCCACACAGTCAGGATGACAGCCAATTACTAACTAGATTAGCTGCTGGTGAACAATGACAGAAACAAGAGCTGCACACACACAACACAAACACACAGCCATTGGGCAATTTGCTCACAGCGCATGAGAAGAGACTCTGGACACACCTGAGGCCAACCTGCAGGACGTGCCATTTCCTCCACATGACAAATATCTTCCCTGGACTACAAACAGAGAAATAAGAAACAATAATGCTAACACATTACTGTTAATTTAGCTCAGGTACAGATGTCCCTCTCTTTCAGGAGTGGCTCTCTCCACTCTACTGTCCTGTCCCTTTCTTTTTATGAGGTTAACTTAAAAGGGGATATGTCCCAGTTCTGTTTTCCATCATCTGAGGCCTTGAACCCTTACAACCTTGTTAGTCACTCTTTAATGATGTCATCAAAGTGTGCACTTCAATAAGTACCTTAGGGATTCTGGATAGAACTTAGCCAGGGTCTATTTTTTCAGGAGGATATATATTTTTTTCTTTATTTCACTTTGTTTACTAAATATAGTGAAGCATGTTAAATGGGAAATGAGGGTAAAAATATGGGCATGGCTTTATAATTATTGTTGACCAGTATCTTTACACATTTTCTGTGAAGCACTTTGAGCTGCATTTATTTTTATACAACAGTTAGCTCTGACAACACAGCACTTTATAAAGAAGTGCTCTGGCCTTATTTCCATTAAACATACTACTGAGCATTCATTCATTCATTATCTGTAACCGCTTATCCAATTCAGGGTCGCGGTGGGTCCAGAGCCTACCTGGAATCATTGGGCACAAGGCAGGATTACACCCTGGAGGGGGCGCCAGTCCTTCACAGGGCAACACACACACACGGACGGACACTTTTGAGTCGCCAATCCACCTACTAACGTGTGTTTTTGGACTGTGGAGCACCTGGAGGAAACCCACGCGGACACCACACCAACTCCTCACAGACAGTCACCCGGAGCGGGAATCGAACCCACAACCTCCAGGTCCCTGGAGCTGTATGACTGCAACACTACCTGCTGCGCCACCGTGCCGCCCTACTACTGAGCAGTTACTGATAAATAGTGACTCTTTACACAACAATTTCTTTAAAAAATAATATTTTACTGGCTTCACCTTCGTTTAAATTCGGAAGAAACATGTGACCACCAGGACAACGTCAAATCCTGAACTCAGCCCTTGTTCACTGACGTTCTGTGGACTTGCTGAAGCTACATCTGCTTCTGCCTGACCTATTGTATCACTGCAGTTTATTTGAGGCACCTCACTGTGGTGAGGGTTTCAAGTCAATCATGTTCTTATCACTCGATCGTGTCTTAATGAAGAATAATGATTCAGTAAAAAAAAAATATAAATACCCTTTTCCAAAAATGCTTCATGTTTAGTCCGTGAGCCCTACTCTCTTTGAGTCTAGGTGTGTAGTCAATATTCTGAGGGGTGGGGTGGAGGGGTATAAGCATTACAGAGTCTAACTCCAATATAATTCATTAAGGCTGGGTTTGAGAAACTGCAGCAGGTGAAACTTCTTTCACTAAAGCCACAGTGGAGCAGGTTGAAAGACTTCAAGCAAAAACAGAATGGAAAGTGGCACTCCTGAAGGCATTTTCCCTCGTAGACAATTTGTTTCTTTCACCATTCTAATTACCACTGCTTTCTATTCTGGTTCCCTCAATAGCAACACACCATGGTCGCTTTGGACGCCAGACTACCGCGTTCTTTCAGGGACGGCAGGTAAAGCAGTGATTAGCTCTGAGAATGCCGCTGGGCATTGTTGAGCTTGACCTCAGCTCTGAGGTTTGGAGTCATATGTCTGGTTTAATTAGGAGCCTGTCAAATATTTTCCACTATGCGAGCATGGACAAAAAAGGACAAACCTTTGTGCATATGACACACCGTCTCTGCTGTAATTGACTCTCTGACAGGCTTAGAGGCCCAGCTTTGGTCACCTGTGCATAGTGAGACTTTCAGGAAAGGTAGAAATGATCCATTAGACAACACATAGCAATGACTTTGGTCACTCATGTGGATAAAAGATGTGTGGATGTGTGTGGGGGCAACTAGACGACTGGATAAAGCAGTGGAAATCAACAGTGATCCTGGAGATCTACGTTTCTGCCAAGTTTAGTTCCAACCACAGCAAATTAATTTGAAGTTCCAGTTTAGCATTTCACCTTCCATCAAATATTTGGAGGTCGTACCCTCCTCCAAAAGTTCCATAGTGCAGTTTCTGCCATGCTGAGCCTGGAGAAGCAACAGCTGAAGCTCTGTTCTTCCTATTAGAGGTAAGTGGAGCATCACAATGATTTTAAAGCTGTAAGGAAAAAATATTACCTAGTGTTCCTTTAAACAGTCGTGTAAATGACAATGCTATGGGTGCCAGCGTTGTCAGAACACAAAGAAACAGTGCAGATTATATATAGTTTATAATTATCAGGACTGCACAATGAACCAAGGTGTGCCATCCTGATAAAACTACTCTTCAGTACAAAACATATCCATGACTTGCCTAATTAGTCACAAGGTTATGGAAATTCCCCTTTAACAGGTTGACCCCCAAGCTACCTCTTTTAAGCCCTGGACAGACTGTGGTGATAAAAGAGAATAGCAGACAAGCTAACGATGGGTGGTCCACAGTGTTTCTAAACAACTACACAGAGTGGCAGTGACTAGAGGCAGCTAAGCACTGAGATCTATTCTGCCTCCAGCTTGAAAAAATAAATGGAAGGAGAAAAATCAATAAATGTTTAGATGCCAGATAGAGACATCTGAAACATCAAAGCAAATGCCAACACCAACTTCCCAGAATAATATAGTTATTTGGTTTTATAAACTTCTCTGTGAAACTTTCTGTTGTAAGGAATTACATTCTTGTATTGATTGGACAGTTCAATCTGAAAGTTATTTAATCCATGGAGGTTGGGTTAGTGGACTGCCTTAAAATCCACCCCCAGTCTTTGAGCAGGGATTCTGAAACAGAAAACCTTGTCCTTTGTGCTGATGGGGTCAGGGATGTCATTTGGTCCTCCCTTGAAACACGTTTTTGTCCACTTTGAAGTCATTTGCATTCACACCTCATTGCCTAACATGGTAGATCTTGAAGAGAAATCCCTGTGGTTGTCCGCTGGACTGTCTGTCAGTCCTGCAGAGAGGCTCTTGCCCTAGGATCTTCCAAGCGCAGCCTGCCATTGTTCAGGGACATCAGAGTGAAAGTGCATTCAGAAAGTAGAACATGTCCATGAACACTAAAAATGACCAGTGAAATATCAAGTTTAAAAAGATGAAACATCTTCAATTGGTATAGATTTGGATTCCCAAGAATAATCTTTTTTGTTCTGCTGCCCTCTGCTGGAGGAAACCAGACTCATCTCAAAAGAAGACTGAGGAGAATTTTTAATTAAATTAAGAACAGTATTTTTTATTGAAGTGAAGAAGTGAAATGCTGGTTGCTTGCATGTGCAATAAGAGATCTATTAATAAAATAATTGGGCAGAATGGGATTGTCCCCTCCCCCTTACTAGATGGGCTGCTCAACTGTTATTTAATGTAAATATAATAAAATCAATGTCTATAACAGAGGTCTTCACATTTGGACCTTAAATGAACATTTTATTTTCAAAACAATGTCCTTTCCTCCCAACAAAGCTTCAAACCTCACAATTTTCTCTTCATCACATAGTGGCAGTTCACACTGCTGCTTTAAATGAATGTCACAAACAAATTTCACACAAGACACATTGGATTACATCTGCATTTTATATTTAAATAGTTTGCATTCCTGAATTTAATTCCCTTATTTAGGGGCAAGCCATTCTGTCTTTAACTCTCATGTCCCTCTTGCTCTCTCTAGTGATTTGGCCATGAAAAGTAATCAATTAAATTAGCACAACTGAGTGAAGCTACTGCCTTATTTACAGGATTAACTGTGCATCACCAGGACTGTCCACAACAGTCATTAATCTTCTGTAATAAACAGATGCAGACAGAACCATCACTTGGTTTGGGTCTGGATACATTTAGTGATGCCCAAACATTGGAAAACATCTTCTAACTCAGCATTTATTATAAAAGAAAAGGAATTTATACTTAGTTTGTTTCATTTTGCTGCAGTAACAGCTTCTTCTTCATTGGGAAGTCTAAAGACTAGATATTGGAACATTGCTGTGAGGATCTGATTGCATTCATAAGAACATTTATGATCATTTATGCTGAGTGCAGGCAGCATGGTGGTGCAGGTAGTGTCATAGTCACACAGCCCCAGGGACCTGGAGGTTGTGGGTTTAATTCCCGCTCCAGGTGACTGTCTGTGAGGAGTGTGGTGTGTTCTCCGTGTCCGCGTGGGTTTCCTCCGGGTGCTCCGGTTTCCCCCCCACAGTCCAAAAACACGCGTTGGTAGGTGGATTGATGACTCAAAAGTGTCTGTAGGTGTGAGTGTGTGAGTGAATGTGTGTGTGTATGAGTGTGTGTGTGTTGCCCTGTGAAGGACTGGCGCCCCCTCCAGGGTGTATTCCCGCCTTGCGCCCAATGATTCCAGGTAGGCTCTGGACCCACCGTGACCCTGAACTGGATAAGCGCTTACAGATAATGAATGAATGAATGAATGTGCTGGGTAGTTAGTTCGGTGCTGGGAGGCTTTAGGCTTATGCCCCTTTATCTGATCCTTGGCCTTTAACATGGTGACCTTAGGCTCTTGTGTAGCTGCTTCAGAGCATCCCAATTCCTCTCATTCTATTCTAAAGAGATTAGATCAGTTGTGTATGCCATTTAATTATAAAATGTGTTAAAGTTTGGATTTACATTAGGGCTGTAAAAAATGTTAAAACTAAATTCAACTTATAATTATATAATTATATGTATAATTAAAGGCTCTCTCTCTCAGATTTCACTGATAACAGCACCCTTTAAAAAGTATGAAACATTTCAAAAAGGTTACCCCAATTTTATAAATAAATAATGAAAAAGCCATCCCTGTTGAGAGACTGCTCTAGTCTACACAATCAAAAAAAGAGATGTCATAGTATATGTATATCCTTCATCTGTCATTTTTATTAAAACAAAACATCACCCTACATGTAGTTCAATGAACTCACGGTAAATAAAAGAGCCTTCCACCTGAAACCTGATGAAAATATCAGGTAATCTGTACTTCAGTAAAAGAGCTGTCCATTTCCTTGTCTAAAACTGGAGCAGGGTAAAAACTGACCCAAAATGAGACATCGGTATATGTAGTAGCTTTGTTGGTGTAGAGTCTATACAGACATACAGTAGACACATCTCACAGAAAAGGAAGTGCAGCACCAGCAGGAGCTACAGCATGACTCTCCAGAACATTCCCAGCTCTATTCACACATGTATTCACTCTGAGATTGCCCCGATTTGTACAGGGGCACTATCGGGTAACTTTGGGTGAAGTCTGGAAAAGTCCTGGTTTACTGTGCATGAGGGGAATAGGCTTAACACTTCAGGCCTGAGCTTGGCCCACCTCTGATTCAGCTGCTGCTTCACAGGCTCTGGAGCAAAGCTACACTGGATGGCTTGCTGAGAAAGAGCCCACACATCCTCCTGACTGAGGCCAAACGTTGAAGCAGCCAGTTGGTATTCCTGAGAGAGATCTGTGCAGAATACACCCTTATCATCCGTCTGGAAAAGAAAGATTAATGTTCAATTGTTTATCTGAGATCTGTCAGAAGCAGAAAGGCCAGATTTACAGCGAAAAAAGGGAAAAAACATGCTTACACAAAGCACACAAGGATGTCTACGTTTGTACCAGTACTGAAAGTGATGCTCATCATATGAAGGTACGGTCAGACCCTTTACATTAGATGTCAAACAGAGCTCTGTAAGGGAAGAGTGAAATGTTAAAAAAAAATACGTTTGTAAGTATATGGGAATTGTGTGTTGATGGTGCTTGTGTAGTTACAAACATCCAGAGTGTCATATTAACTCCAACCAGAAAAATTAACCACTTCCCAAAACATATTCTATACCCACGTCCAAGCTTTATCGCTCACCTAGAGGAATGTTTTGTTTGCAAACTTTGTCCACAAGACTGTCTGAACCTCCAACTTCTGGGTGTAAAAAGGTCCCATGACCGATCCTGTCAGGAGGCAAATCTAGAAGCAATTCTGACTCCTCCTTCTGAGAAGGAATCTGAAACAATACAAATATATATATAAAAACACACACACACTGTGGTATAGAGTCCAAAAAAAAAAAAAGTAGACAAACCTCAGACATATGCAATGCGAGTTTAAGGCCACAGTTTCTAGCCCTCTGGAGAGCGAGCAGCAAATCTTTGCCATTTCCCACCTTTTAAAATAAGACCAATATTAAACATTATGAAAAACACAGGGAACGCAAACACACAGTAACAAATGTAACAGAGGATGCAATATATTTAAGCACTAATTCTAGGCTAAAGATTGAAAGTAAAACTAGGTAAGATTAGTTTTTTGCTTTTGGGGCTCCCCCGGTGTAATTCATCTTTATACCGCTGTACTGAAATCAATGGGGAGGGGAGGTAGGTTCCTACCTTCCTCTAGAAGTTACATAGTGCAATTTCTGCAGTGCTGAGCCCAGAATAGCAACAGTGGATGCTCCATTTAGTGATTTTTTAGCTAGTATTACTCCTGGTTTTAAACTGTTTTGAACCTAACAGCAAAATGGCCATTACCTAGGTTTGGAATCAAAACTTGGACATTCATATATTTATTATATCAAATTTGGGTGCTCATTGCATTGGTTTTACAGGTAATTTACATCCACATCTATACTGTGGAGCCTCTCCCTGTCAAGCCCTGCTGTAGCTGCACTGACCGTAGGATCACCACTCAGGTCCAGTCCTACAACCACACCATCACTGGACAACATGAAGTCCTCAGCTAGCTTCGTGGTTTCCATAGCTACTTCAGGACCATTCCTGCGGTCTATAGCCACAAGAAACCTGTTCAACACAACAGATTTTGAAAAGTGATAATGATAAACCACTTTCTACAATTCAGACACAAGGTGGGTCACTAAAGCACCTCTGGTCTGGAATGTCTTACAACGTACCTGACATCTATGTCTGCACCTTCGTGCTTACACTGACGGATGGCTTCAATGACTGTTTCAATGTATATTCTCTTAGACAGACCTTGAAAAGAAAGACGTTAACTGTATCAAAATAACAAATATCCCTCCGCTACATTCATTCATTCATTCATTAAGTTCAGGGTCACGGTGGGTCTAGAGCCTACCCAGAATCATTGGGCACAAGGTAGGAATACACCCTGGAGGGGGCGCCAGTCCTTCACAGGGCGACACACACACTCTCATATTCAATCACACCTATGGACACTTTTGAGTCACCAATCCACCTGCCAACATGTGTTTTTGGACTGTGGGAGGAAACCGGAGCACCCGGAGGAAACCCACACGGACAACACACTAAACTCCTCACAGACAGTCACCCGGAGGAAACCCATGCTGACACAGGGAGACCACACCACACTCCCCACAGACAGTCACCTGGAGCAGGAATCGAACCCACAACCTCCAGGTCCCTGGAGCTGTGTGACTGCGCCACTACCTGCTGCACCACTGTGCCGCCTCCACTACATTCAGATATTCTGTATTAAATATCCTACCTGTTTTAGGTTCATTTCGTGGGGTGCTGCGCAGTTCCAAATACTTCACTCCATCTGCAGCAAATTCATGAATAACATCTTTAGCCACCTGTTGAAACAAAACAAGACCCATTATGAATATTTTGTTTTTCACCAAGGCTTGATTTGGAAAGCTAAAAAGAACATCTGTTTACCATGAGGATATCCTCTTCTGAGTCAATCAGCTGGTGGATCACTTTGAAAACTTGGAAGCATCTGCAAAAAAGGACATCCAGCACTGTTTGTGTTTCTAGAATGCTGAAGAAATTATATTTACTGCAGATTTTATACCCCATAAAGACTTCTTCATGAAATTAGAGTTAATGGGGCATTACAAACATTTATTGCTTAGAACTAATCTGACGATCAACACTTCTCCAGAAATGAAAGATGACTTGTACAACCAACATTGTGGATGAGCACACACAATTTTCACACTCCTATCCTCTGGAAATGTCACTCCTATCCCTCACAACCAAACACACCCACACACACACACACACACAAAAACCGTAAACATTGTCTTGCATTTGTGCACATTTGCAAACATGCAATTCATATAGTTTTGTCTATGTGAGCCATTTTATGTAGCAGCTTGGGCTGTACACACTGTATAGAGTTGAAATGAAAATGACAATTTAAAAAAATCTCGACAATTGACTAAGATTCTTTGCAACGAATAATTTTACATCATTGAAATCTGTGTGACATTTTTACATCTTATCTATTGAACTAGGCAGAAATCCTGAAATTATAGCTTTTGCCTTCAAGTACTCAGATTCGTAGTCTTAATATTCCATTTTTTCTCAAAAACTTATTGTTTCCAGGATTAGTTAAATGAGGTTTGCTAGACGAGCGCTATCACAAAAATCCATGAGTGTGTGGTTCATTGTGAGACTGGATACTATTGTTATGAATTGTGTTGTTAGACTGCATGTACTCACTCGTCCAGAGTGCGGCGCTGACCGCTGCGGATAGCTGTCATGCTGTGCTCTATGTTAAGATGTGGTTTGCGGGCAATGAGTTTCTCCATTGTTTCAAAGCTTACAGAGCCATTTAGATGTGCATGAAGTTCCTGTAGACACATATAATTACCTTAAGTTTGCCACTGGCCTTTTCCAAACAAAAACAAAAAACATGCACACCCACTCTGTTTATCCCGAGTGTCCAAGGACAATCTTCACTGTTACTACTCTCCTGTAATTTTGGGTGCTTCTGTGTACATTAGTAGTAAGTTAGCTGTTCAAGTTGCCCAATAGCCAAAAATTCTAACTGTTACTAGTAGTATGCTATAGATTTTCCATTATACATAAGAACTATTCAGCCTTTTTTTAATTTAAATCTTGAGTTGATGTTTTGTATAACCACCGTATAGCATTTAAATTTCTTATATATTTATATAAAATGTTTTTAAAGAAACAACAAAAGTATAGGGTGGCTAATATAAGACAATGTAAGAGTCAATGATTGAAAAACTACAATGTTTCTATATATAAAAAGAGGGCAGTAAAGCTGAAAAGTGTACATTAAAGATGCCCTCCTATAAAGATTAAGTTTTGAATCTTAGCAACGTGTCTGTATGATATTGATTATGAGAAATGAGTCAAATCATGCACAAAATAAGCAGTCAATGCCCCATATAGGCATTTCAGCTAAACATGTCATTTAATGAACCAAGATTTATTTTCAGGGTTAAAATTAATGTCTTTATCAAATTGATGCTGAAATGTTCCTAATTCATCTTATCAAAATTAACATGAACTGAGAATAACAACACATTTCCCTTCCATGGCATGAAGGGAAACAATATTTGGACTCTTCTCTGAACAAGTTGATTTCAGTGGCAGAATAGAATGTGATACAAAACTGTATCTGTTTTAATACTTTTTCCTGCACCTGCTGGAGCAGATGAAAACATGATTCAGCTAGTTTGATTTGAAATAGCTTACTGGCGAGCAACTTTCAGGAAGTTATTTTATTTCATACAAATGCAGTGGTCATTATTCTGAGGAAATATTCTGAGGCTGGACTAACTGACATTACAGGATCTACAACCCAGGCAACATACCCATGTGGAGCCCATTTGGCAGCCCAGCTCGGTGAGAGGATGTTTTGTTTGTGGGCTAGTTAGATAAAGTTTGTCCCTACATATGGATGCCAGTCTGCTCACATTTATCTAATTAAACCCACCAGGAACTCTTGGACTCATGTAGCCCCAGTGTGTAGCCCCTATTATGCTGTCTCTCTGTCATTTATGGAAATAAAAAAAATATGTTTTAGGGCAAATGCTTAGCTCCTATCTGTTGTAAAAAATAAAACCTCGGAGACCGTTTTCATATCTATTTCAAGAACTCACTTTCTGTGATATTAATTGAAGAGGCATTTACATTCAGCCGTTTGGTTCCTAAAATCACTATCACTAATTTGAAAATACAAACTTGGCAAGATTTTCTAAAATGGAGCATATAATATCAAACCACTGGGTGACAGTGTTAACCTCGTAACCACTGTGAACTGTGCTCAATTTTGTAAAATGGCCTCCTCAGGCTCTCACCGTTAAGATATTAAATCCATAAATGACGTAATTTTATTAACGTACCACTTTAGGCAGCTTTCGAAAGAAGATATCAGCTTCAGTCTCCATCGTAGTGCTCTATTATTTGATAATATTTATTCACATATTTTTTAAGCGACTGTGCTGTACCCAACTTTGTAAACAGATCTGAAGCAGTGTTCCGACACTGAAATCATTCCCTTGCGTTGACGTTTTGAAGATGGTTCCTTTTTATTCGCGCTCTTTATTTTCAGCAAACTGATTTTTGCCACATCAAAATCATCATAATCAAAATTATATTATATATATATACTGTACAAAAAGTTAACAGATACACCACACTGGCATATTATTAAAATTATAAACTTGATATTCAGTGGAGCAGGTCTTTAAAAACCAAATTTCAAACAACAGTGTAAAGGACAGATTATTACAAGCTCATTAACAGGAAACATGGAGGAAATTTTAAGTACTGTTCTTATAAATACTTATATCCTCTGCAAGCATTTCGGGTTTATTTCAGTTCACCCTGAGGTTAAATATACAGGATGAGTCAAAGGTCACAGGACACACTTTTATTTCTTTGATATGCTACATGACCACGTTCCCATTGGAAAAACATGCCTTTGATCCAATATGATGGCTTTCAAGGTGGCGGCCATATTCCAGGCATAGCCTAAAGAGAGCCCCCCTCACGCATTACTTGCTGGGGTATTCAGATAAAACGTGTCCTGAATCTTTTGACTCGCCCTGTATAAGGACAGATCCCTGGACCCAGATTACACTTAATCCTAAACCAATACCATTTTTAAATGATACAGTACCGTTCATGATACGGTTTCATGTTCATTTTACTTCCATTTACATCAAAGATATAAAGAGCATGTTTAACTATAATGAATGAATGCAGGTATAATATCATGTTCTAGACTTGGTTTTTCCATGTCCAAGAAACTAGGCAATCAATATTTTGCAAGGAATGTGCTTTTTCAGTATGTGTGTGTATGCTACTATTCTATTATTTTATGATTCTATTATAATGAGAATCAGATTCTAGATCACCCTGAGGCTTGAGTATATGTACTTGAATCACATGACTTCACACTTTTCTGCTGACTGTTTGAGGTCTTCAAACGTAGCCTGTGCTTTGTCCTTCAGCTGGTCCACGTCCACGTTCTGAATGTTAGCCAGCTGACCGAGGACAGACTGTTTCTGCTCTTCTTCCTGGTTGTCCTCTGCGATCATCTTTGCCAGCTCTGTGGGCAGCTCCACATCCTTATCAGCTGCCTGGATCTGGGTTTCATCCAGTTCACTCTAGAGGGGAGATATACAGGCAGGTGGACATACTAGAGATTGAAACATACAGATGACCTTGCACAAAATATTTGTAATCAAACTGTGTAGTTACCAAAATTAGGTGTCTATCAGCTTTATATATGTTCCTAGTTCAGTTCTATATATATTTAAAAACATTTTGTTCATTATTTTGCATTTTGTAACCGAGTTTTCTCCTCATTATGTATGTAAACACCAAGTTTCTCAAAGTACCATTCACTCACTCACATGGTACATAAATGTAAATATATTGGTTTTATTTCTATATATGGTCACTGTCCAATGAAAAACGTGCCTCTGTATTTGTGGAGTTTTAGTTTACTACACAATTTGAACACAGCAGCTGTCCTTCACATTTACTTCTAGTTATCTAATCAGCCTACAACAGTTAAACTCTGCCCATTCACTTTAATTTACTAAGGAGTGTTTTAGCCAGTAGACTCCAGTAGAACAAACAACAAGAATATATCATATAATAAAAGAACTGTGAAAAACAGAAACAAAACTTTGAATCCATGTTTTCCTCACTTTAAATAATGCAATGGTTACCATTCTTTGCTTTGTAGAGATCTGTTGTGGTACTGGGTGGGATTTGATATGTGATGTTAATGACCTTGGGCAGCCTGTACTTTTCCCTGAAGTGGCTCCTGATTGTGGCCCTCTCAGCTTTCTTCTGAGCAAAGCTGGCATCTCGCTCCATCCTGAGTGAACACAACAGAAGTCAGAATGCCATAAGTCCGCACAGAGATGTTTTGTAGCAGTAACAAAGACTTGAATTCAATTGGTGTCAAAAAGATGCAGGAAAGAAAATAGATCCCTGATCCCAATAGAACAAGCCATGTCTGGTCTATGTTTTAGTGTCTCCAGCCTAATGTGTTCCTGCATTTGTCATTTAATGTGGTGATCAAACGGGCTCTGCACAAATTCTATCAAATGCAACACAGAAAATTGTACTATGATTCCAAAGAATCCAGATGAAGGAGAGAAAGCACTGTTGTGCTTTTCTAGGGAGAAGTCAGTGATGTAAATTCAGGAGCAGGCAAACATGGACCTAGAGGGCACTGTGACACAGTATTGATCCAAGGTACAGTGGACTGTAAATAAAAACCTGTATTCCGGACCTCTCCTCTTGTTACATGTGAGAAAGGGGTGCTGATGCTATTTTTATATTGCTGGGTAGCGGAAAATATATACCAGCCTCTGAAACTCAGTAAAGAAGATTTTCTCTTTTTTCTAATTTTATCAGCAGTTCCAGATCGTGATTCTGATTAATCCTCTCTTCCATATTTCTGTGTTTACCTGCTGTCCTACACCTGATCTGAATAATCAACTTATTAAACAGGCATTCCATCCAATTTCTCCACGTTTAAATTGTGCTTTTAAAAAAAGTGTTTTTACATTAAATACATCCTTCAGCACATCAGAACCTTACTAAGCCTGAATATTAACCATACATCTGAAGAGTTTCTTAGAGTATTTCAGGATAGGCTGCCTGATGCCCATGACTGTTTTACTGTATTTTCTAAAATAAGTGCTCTATATTGTATTTTTAATCCATTCATGGCTGAGAGGAACAAGAAAGGCACTGGAACACACTGAACATTATTTTTTACCTTCAACATCACACACATAAAACATAAAAAATGGTTGGAAATACTGTTCTAAATATAAGGATGTTTTACCATACAGTAAATGTACTGTTAACTGTGCACCCTCCAAAAGCAACTCTCAGCAATGGAAGCAATTAGCAACCACACAGGGTCACAAGGTCAAAGGGAATTCTGGGAATTCTTGGCTGGAATATTTACCTGTTATCATTTGAAAGAAATATTGAATAAAAAAACGTTATTCTGTTGCTGAAAATCACACGTTAACATGAATTAATCATACAGAAAAAAAAATCTGTTTGGCAGCTATAATTATTTAAGTATAATTTTCATGGAACTGGCTTGTAATTTATTTACTCACTCACTCACTCACTCACTATATACTATATATATACTCACTCATGTTTAGGAACTGCACCACAATGGGGTGCTATTTAGTGCTTTGCCTCAAAGATATTATCTTATTGCTGTCCAATGAAAAATACGAATCTAAAAAAAGCAATTTTACAGAAGAAGGAAAAATTAATTAGCTTAAAACTTTCCATGGAGGTCAATTTAAAATGTATTCCAAATAATTTTAGAGCACTTCTATTAGTTCATTCATCATACTTTTACACAATGGGAAGGACAGCTGCTGTGTTCAAATGATGTAGTAAGCTAAAAATGGAGATCGGATTGGACAGTGTTCATAAGTCCTTTCATCATAATCCTCGGTTATTTGGTTTATAGGAAATCAATATGTATCCAAACTTATGGGGTTCTGAATTATGTTTCAGTTTTTGTTCATTTATCTTGTTTGCTTCCTTTAACCTGGACCTCACAGCTATTTATAACTTTAACATGAATATTTTATTAATGTATTTTTACATTATAGCTGCTAGTTGTTTTAGTTCTTTAAGTACTAAACTTACTTCTCTTCAGCCAGTTGTTGTTGGTACTGTTCAAACTCCTCTTGTGTCATCCCCTTCGCTGCGGCTTCAGATTTTTCACCTTCAGGTTTCTCCTCACCAAGACCCCCAGTCAGGTCCTTCAGCTGACCCCCGATCATGTGCTTCACCATGAAAGCCATGTCCTTCGTCTTCTTCTTTTCACACTCTGTTAGTTCAATAAAACTATTAAATAACCAAAGTTGTTTCCACAGTTTTTTTTTTTAAATTGAAGTATTCTAACTGAATTCACACAGAGTCATTATCCCCCTGTATCCTTCTCTGAGCGCTCTGCTGTTGTTGAGCTGAGGCTCAGGGGAATATGCTGAACACTGATGTTTGTATTCCTCTTTATATGAAGCTGTATCTCGTGTGTGCAACTTTTTTTTCTTCACCCGTAATACGACGAGCCCCGCCCCCTGCACCTGGATTGGCCAGTGGTTCACACTTAAAGACAGGAGGCCGGGCTTGTTTGCACTTGGCATCTGCTGAAAGATTTGAAGGTAATCTGTAGGAGCTGTGTGCTCTCTGCACACGAGAGAGAGGAAAGCTCTCAGCATTCATTTAAACACTCACAAAGCAGTAAAATAATCCCAAGCTAGTTACACTGATATGTGTTTTGTACTGTCTCTGATTATACCTGAGGATGAAAATGAAATACATGTTTTAGAAATGAATGCATAAAAGTACATATAACCTGATCAGCCATAACAATATTATGACCTCCTTGTTTCACCATCCACCATCCAAATTATGACATGGGGCTAACAAAATATGTAGAGAAACATTGTAGAATTACAAAGTGCACCTGTATGGTCAGTGGATCTGATAAAATGGACAGTGTAAAGAGGAGGTAATTGTCACGTTATGGATGGCGTTATGATTGGTTTAGTTGTTGCATTTAAAAGTCTTCTGACCTGCTCTATAATTAATGGAAGATTATTGCATTGAGGGCAGCATGGTGGTGCAGCAGGTAACAAAGCTACAGAGACCTGGAGGTTGTGGGTTCAAGTCCTGCTCTGGGTGACTGTTTGTGAGGAGTTTGGTGTTTGGACCTCCCACGGTCCAAAAGCACACATGGGTAGGTGGATTGGCGACTCAAAAGTGAGTGTGTGTCACCCTGTGAAGTACTGGCTCACCCTCCAGGGTGTATTCCCGCCTTGCACCCAGTGATTCCGGGTTGGCTCCAGACCCACCGCGACCCTGAACTGGATAAGCGGTTACAGGTAATGAATGAATGCACTGAACCCAGTAAAACTATCTGCTGTGTGGAGTGCAGTGTTGGTGCTCACTACTCAATCTCAAACAGTAACCCCTGCTTATATTAGTATTTTCTGTGTGAAGCTATGGTTTACTCTGGCTAAAACTACTTTTTTGATGTTTAATGTTCACTAACTAATGTCCATTATTGTGTAGACAAGCTGATGAGTAAGTGTGAGTGACTCAAAGTTACCAAAGCTGCACTGCACATTCTCAGAGCTCTGCTGAAATGAGGAGTATAAGGACGTCTCTCATATGAGTATCTTCATTTCTTTGCATAACAACTCCAGCTCCATGTTAATCCAGGGTAATTTTGTCAAATGTAGAGGGATGTATTACTGATCAGGCCAGTGCAGCCAGACACTGAAGGTCTGTGACTGCAAAGGGGCCTCAGAACACATGGACAAAGGCAGCCCAAGAGTATAGGTTCCTAGATACCCAGCTTTAATTAGTCAATTCAATAAATTGAAGGTGCACCTATTGTAAACACAGGCGTTCAACTATGTTAACACCTTTATTATGATCTCCATAGAACACACACTCAGCAATCAACCATAACATAACACCCCCTTGTTTCTACACTCAGTGTCCTATAATTACAGACTGGAGTCCATCTTTTGTTTGGTATACATTGTCTCCACACTTTCACCTTATTCATCAATGGTCTGAACCCTCAGAGGACCAATACAGAGCAGGTATGATTCTCAGTGACGGAAGTGTGTTAGTGTGTGTTGTGCTGATATGAGTGGATCAGACACAGCAGTGCTGCTGGAGTCCCTGCTGTCAGCTGTGTGTCCCTGGAGCTGTGTGACTGCGACACTACCTGCTGCGCCACCGTGGCGCCCTTGACCAGTCTTGTCTCTTCTTATATTTTTTTGTCTTAAATTAATGCAGGGCTGTGTGTGAAACCGCCATGAGACCTTGAGGCTCTGGTTTGTTTTTTTAATGATTGAGATAAAGAGAGGTCTTTCATTCTGGTCATAAATGACATTCAGTGTCTTGTAGAGACTATGAAATCTCTACTGAATACACTGTTCATTTGTGTGTTCTTTCTGTTGGTCTTAATATTCAGGCACTGAATACAAATGTTAAAAATAAAAATGATATTAATGGTTGTTGACTTCTTGTGTTTTGTCTCAGTGCCGAGCTCTGGGCCTTACACTGAACTTCGTGCATTGACAAGACAGGAACGGGAATGATATGAACATGAATTTTGGTTTGTACGAATTATGCATGTGTGTGTGTGTGTGTGTCCTCTTTTGGGAAGGGGGATATTGTTGATGATGAATTTGCTGTGAAAGAGCACTGAGTCACCCCTCTGCACTGAAGACTCTGTCCCATCAGTTATTTGTTCTACTTCGTATTCATGTTAGTTCTGAGCATTCATCTCCCTCACCGCTCTTTTATTATTCTTTCAGATGATATCGCTCCTTTTATTCAAAGGTATTTTGCAGACTACATTATCATTGATGTTGTCTCCGTCTCTCCTTTTCACTCAGGACCTATTTATATTTAACGTCAGGCTGAAAAAACAGGTGGCTTTAAGTATCTAGATCATGAAAAGCTACAAAACGACCCCCACACAATCAGGTAAATTCAGCTGTTAAAAAAAAGCTGCTTTACACAAGACCAGGAGCAGTTGTAGTAGACAATAGATCAATAACGTGAAACATGTCTGATATATCTACAGAAGTTTCTGTTCATCTTTTCACTTGAGAAGTCTGAGGAGGTGCATTGATCAAGAGGAAATAGCCACAAAATAAGAAAAACTGAAAATGAAACAATCATAAAATATCACATTTAAGTTTGAAATTGTGTGGAAAGCGTGAAGAAATATTAATCTGCAAATAAAAAGTAAAAAAAAAGAAACCATAATTTTATTTATTGCTTTTATTATTAGAATTGTTATTATTACCAGGCTATGGTATTACAATCTCAAGTAGTGTTAAAACATGCAGATTCACACAAGTGCATTCAACCAGAAAGTGGCTTCTGGCTGAAATCAAGCCTAAAAGTCTTCTGCATTACTCATCAAAACTTAATTAGCTCAGGCCTTCAATGAAATATTTGCCTGCATTAAGGATTCGTTACTTGGGGGTAAGAAAACCATGCCGTTTCCTCTAATGTGAAACACACCCACAGCACATCACTGTCACTCAGTTTATTCAAATGTCAAGTGCCGTCCCTCCCTTCGCTATCACACCATGGACCTCCACAAGCTTCACACATCACTATAAAATAGATATATTTTCAATATATTCAATATACAATATATTCTGTAGTTCTACAATTTCAGACCGTAGTCCCTCTTGCTCTGCATACACCGTTATCCCCTTTTTACCTTTTTCTTTCTTTAAATTATTTGTATCCATGGTAACTCATCATATACTTCATTGGGCAACAACATATGCAAATATATATATAGGATTATATCTTCAATTTATAGCAGTGTGTGGCAAATGATCACAAAATTTACACTTCTGCAGAGAACAAAGCCTGGTTCTTTGTGAGAGAAGACTAATGTGTCCACCCTGAGGTCCAGATGTGCACTGAGTGAGATTGTGTGTGGCATGTAGCTGCCCTAAGGCTTGGAGTGGGTGGGTTTGACGTGGGGTGGAGGGTCCAGATGTCAGAGAGGAGATGCAAACAGAAGCTGACGAGTGCAGTGGAAGGTATATGCCGCTCCAGTTGGAGGAACCTTGATATTTTAGTGAATCAAAGTTAGCATGTCAGCTCCAGCCACCCCATGAACCCCTGGGGTACACAGGCCAGGGGTGAGGGGCTTTCACTGCTGTTTTAAAGTCTGTGTGTACTCCAACTGGAAGGCCACAGATGCTCTTCTCCCTGTTACTTGAATGTAAAAGATGAAACAATAATATTTAATAACAAAAATTAAGCTTACTCTATAGCTGTAGATTTTATAGATTATATAACATGGAATCAAATTATTTTACATTCATTAAGACAACATTAAAATTTTACCTTTGATACACCAAGAGCTTCTGCACTTCTGGAAATTATGAGACATTTTGGTAATATTTTAAATTACAGCCTGTTACTTACTGAGTAAGAACACAGTATGTACCTGTTACTAGATGAAGCTACATTACAGACAACATAGCTCCACTGATACACAACCTAATGCTAGGGGGCTTCATAACCTGCTAGCCAATGATCATGATTACGTTAGCCTTTTATGCAGCGGCTCCAGCACACGCCACTCTGTTTGTCAAATATTTTCTATGGAAGTTAAGTGCTATCGATACAAAAAGAACATTACAAGCTTAAGTTTTCAAAAAGGCCACTACAGCGTTTAGCTATACAACATATTCCTATCCATTTTCTAGATATCACCTGATTGCAGTAAAGGCTTACTGGTGCTCTGATGCTAATTGCTAACAAGTAATGAAAACCTGTGTACAGCAGTTAGCAGATTACCCCACTTAAGCCTCAGAGATAAAGTACAAAGCCCTGTGAGGACCCCAAAATGCAATGGTTGGTCAGCTACCATATATTCTTCACTTGTGATAGTTTTTTTCCCCTAAAGCTATTCATATAAAATTAAGCACCCAAATATCTGTCACTATAAAATTATCAGTCGGCTTATAACGCATTGTCCCTTGATATGCAGAGCTAGACAGTGCCAAACACATTCCGTGTGAGGCTATTGTATACTTCCATTCATGTTGTAAAACTTACCATCTCCTTATCCATTAATTCTAGACCAACATGTGTCCCCCAAAATTGAAAATAATTCTCCACAATTTGATTGTGCATAAGGATTTGGTGTCGATGTTATACATTTCTGGTACACACTGCCATCCAAAACTATGTCATCTGACATACAGAGCTGGAGGAAGATCTTCCAAAATTCCCTTAATGACTGAGATAGACAATGACATGAAGGAGTGGAGAGAACACTTCCACAACACATTTCATTCATTCATTGTCTCTAAGCACTTATCCAGTTGAGGGTCGTGGTGGGTCTGGAGCCTAACTGGAATCACTGGGCACAAGGTAGGAACACACCCTGGAGGGGGCACAAGTCCTTCACAGCAAAATCCATTTGAAAATACATATCCCCACGTGTGTAGACACCCCTTAAAAATGATTGATTCACATATTTTAAAATCCCCATAGAACGTTATATACTGAAATAAAGTGCAAATAAAATGGATCAATCTGGAGCAGCGGCAAATGTCCAGAAACTAGAACCAGCAAGAGGCATATCCCAACATCGGGCTGTGAAACAGGAACTGCTAGGCTCTATCTTTTCAAAGAGTGTGGTTCCATTATTCCAGTGCTAATGGGTTTTATACTCCTCTATCAGGTCCTTGGCACTGGGTGCGCTGACATTAGGTTCATGTACAGTAGACAAAACACAAAATGTGTCATACTGACCGCAATGTGTGAACCTACCCCATTTCACTCATTCAAAATGTTATTTACAAAGACACATAGAGCATATGAGATAATTGGACATTTAAAACACTATCATATTATTCTTATTAATTGCTTTTAGTTGTGTTGACTTTAACAAAGTTAAACTGAAGATCTGGTCATTAGAGGATGTACCCATTGTTACCTCCGAATACTCCAAGTGAGTCTAATCACTGTTTCTCCTCTGTGGCGACAAAATGATCTCCATCTCATATTTCAGTCTAGTAAACAACAACATGTTTTTTATTTTTGTTGCCTGGGATAAAAACAGTGCTTATATTTCTCTGAGCAAGCATGTGTGCTTTTAGCTGTAACATCAAGCAGTCACTATATGACTTCAGCAGAATGCACAGGTAAAAAGGTCTGTGTTCCAGCCTCACTGCAATGTCATCACTTCTCTTCAGCTTGAGATCTTGGTGTTGAAAAGCCTTGCTGACTACATGTGTGTCACTCTGTACGCAGTCAAAGCTCAGAGATGCAGCCCAGTGCAGTAGCCCACTTCAGTCTGAGGGCCGTTTGCACAATCCTTCCTGGCAGCTACAGACAGCTGGACGAGGGAACTCTGGACGCCCTGGCATTTCCTTACACTTCTGCTTCAATTACATCACAACATATCTAAATTCGCTCTGTCAAAAGCCACACAGCTTTGCAAGTGGCATCTGTCAAAATGATGAATCTGATGAAGAATGAAGTGACAGTTTCAAAAAAGTCAGTTTACACAATTACAAAAGACCCCAATCATAAGTGGGCGGTAAGTTTTGTTTCTACACTCACTGTCCATTCTCTCAGTCTCACTGACCATAGTTTCACGTTGTAGTTCTACAATTACAAACAGTTGCTCTGCCAACGTTGGTAGTCTCCTTTCCCATGGATTTGGTTAATGCTCAGTTCCCCAGCAGAGCAGATCTGAGTAGTGGATTGCTGCGGTGACAATGACGTGGTGGTGGTGTGTTAGTGTGTGTTGTGCTGGTACGAGAGGATTTTTTTAACCACTCAGTGTCACTACTGGACTGAGAGTAATCAAAAACATCCAGCCAACAGTGTCCTGTGTCCAGTGTTGAAGGACTAGAGGACGACCAACACACGCTGTGCAGCGACAAATGGGCTACAGGGTGGACCAGTGAGGTAGGAGTGTGTAGCAGAGTGGACAGCAGCACTACTGTGTCTGATCCTCATACCAACCTAACATACACCAACACACCATTAGTAAAAGAAACTCAAATTTCTTGGGCTTGAGGCTTTAAAAAAAGTGCCATTTTTAAACAAAGAGAAATCAGTTACACATTATCTTTATATTTTATCTCCATATATTTACTTTTGTCTTTAATCTTTTACATTTCTCATTACAAAAAACTCTTAATATGTTTTTTCTAAATCGAAAAGCAGATCTGTCTTTCCCCTGTGTGAATGCAAACATGCTCCAAGACCAATTTCAGTCTCCAGAGTTATGGATCAGACGACCATACCCAATTACTTTTCTCTCAAGTCATGTTAAAGAAATGTAAAACAAATTAAGGGGTAAACAATATATAAAAACTAAATAACAACATCAACAGGGGCAGGGGAGAGTCCAGTGCTCTGGAGGCACTACGGCACCAGGGAGAGACTCATTGCACCAATGTCCGCAGGGAGGGAGTAAAAACAGATGCATGCACGCATACACATACGATTGGACTGCAATTATGTGTGTGGTCAAGTGAACAGACAGCTGCTTGAAGACAAATTGGCGTGTCGGTATCAAATGGAGGTTATGAGCTGGCATTGAGTGGAGGAATAAAAACCTCTGTCATCTGGTGTTATCAGAGAGCTCCAAACCCGCAGAGGCGTCCGTATTTTCTTGGTGTTCGGGGATGACCATGTTCTGCAGTCCAGAGGATATTTCACAAAGCCTAATTTCTCAGTAAAATCAGAATCTTAAACTCTTTACCTTAACTCAACATCTAACATCATAAAAGCATTCATTTTTGAAAGGTGGTAGGAAATCAAGCACCAATTTTCTGAACTAAACAATCCACACGTGTCCATCCTTCCTGCCACTGTGAGAAGGAAACTACTCTGTGGGTCTAAAGGATGAGTATCTGTCCAGATGACAGACAAAAGAAATGAAGAACACAAAGCAGCTGCTGGTACTCCTAGGAGAACTGAGTGGTCACTCTAGAGGGCAGACTTCAACATTACTTAATTTATTGAAGACTACTTGGATTGAGAAAAGCCGAAAATTAAATCAGCTTCTAAAACTGAACTTCAGAGGTGTGGGGAAGAGAATTACAATGGATTTCTTAGAAAAACTAATCCAGGCCAAGGGTAGACACATTAAATACTGATCTTTACGTTATTTTATATAGTTGCTGAGACTTAAATTAAATTTGTCTGGTGATGAAACATGAATTAATAACTGATATGAATAAATTAAATGTAAGACCAAAGCCACACAAATTTTATGCAACTATGCAAAAGTTATTGGGACTGCCTCGTCCAATGCATTGTCTTGCTGTACATAAACAATGCATAATCAAAGTGCAACTTAATCGTTCCTTCATTTTCTGTAACTGCTTTATCCTGTTTGGGGTCAAGGTGGGTCTGGAGCTTCCCCGGCAGCACTGGGAGTAAGATAGAAACAATCCCGGGACCTGGCGGCAGTCCATCAAAGCTGTGCGTTACAATGTGATGGTTAAAATACTCACTTGCAGTACTCAAGGGGGCGACAGATGACAAACCATGGTGTCTGTAAACAGGATCTACTATCATTCCAACAGCCACAAGAAGTTGAAACCAGAGGTACATTTGTGTGCTTATGTGAAGTTTGTATCAGCATAAGGGTTAAATCCAAAGAGAGACATGCCCATTAAGAATGTCCTGTACCTTTTCTATTACTAGAAAAAAATGGACTCATAAGAAAAAAATCTTGCTTTATGAAAATACCCTCCAGGCCAAGGCCTAAAAGCTGAGACCTAAATGGATTTAGAAAAAGTGAATGATGTTTAAATAAAAATGGCTGAATACTACAGAGAAGCCCAGCCTCCCTAATCCTAAAAAGTAAATCATGAAGGCACAGGAATAAGAAGTAAAACAATCTGCTGCTCAGTAACAGAATCTGGCTATAACTAAATGCTCTGTGCATGTCTGTTTTGTGTTTAGTCTTAAGTATCATAAGCGTGAAGTCAGAGTGCTGGTCTGAGGGTGTGTACATGGTCCCAGTGAGGAGCTGTTTTGTTGTCCTTCTCCCATTCTCTCACTCTTTAGTTTGTCCATCTGTTCTTTCCCTCACAAGTACAGCTCATTGGTCCAGATGTTCTGCAGGCTCTCCCTCAGCACTCTAAAGCTGGGCCTTATAGCCACATCCAGAGTCCAGCACTGTTTCATGATGTCGTATACCACCGGGGGACAGCCGTCCGGGGCATCCATCTTGTAGCCTTTCTCCACCCGCGGAACCACGTCCTTCAGAGGCTGAGGATGAGAGTAGAAGAAGGAGGGGTCGGTTTATATCATATTTAATCAAAAGAGCAGATTAAATTGGTGGGCAATGCTGCCCTCTGCTGGGCACTTTTGTGTGACACTACAACAAGCAGCAACCAGAGATTGAACTTAAAGTAATATGCTACAACTCAAACATCTAGAATCACTGTTACTTTTCCATCTACCTACATATAGAAACATTTAAACATATTACATAACATCTACATACACCTGCTGTTCCCGGTGTTCTTCAATTAGTAACAACAAGGTAAAATACAATTTATTGTCAAATGTCTAACACTTAAATCTAAGGATGTAGCAACTCACAAAATGTATAATTTAGTTCATTGGTAAATAATAAAAAGCTTTAGTTCAGATAAAGAATGGGAATTTTATACAAAACATAATAATAGACAAAAAAATGTAAAATTCAGAAAGTCTTTGATCCAATAACAGGATAAGCCTCTTTTAAAAGAAGAACTTATTGAGGATACTCACAATCCTTGGGTATGGCACACGGCCAAAAGAGTAGATCTCCCACAGCAAGATTCCATAGCTCCAAACATCAGACTTAGTGGAAAATTTCTGCTAGGATACAAACAAACAGAGACAGAAGGTTATCGTAAGTGTATATAGAATGTGCTACTGCAGAAAATCCATCAAATCTGTACAAATCAGAAGGAACACAATAACAAATCAACACTCTCTCACACTACCTTCTCTCTCAGGGCCTCAGGAGCTGTCCATTTCACCGGGAGCTTGGCCGTGTCTTGAGTGGACGACGCTTCCTTGGTCAATCCAAAATCACTGACTTTCGCGATGTTTTCCTCAGACACTAGAACATTGCGAGCAGCCAGGTCTCTGTGGACAAAGTTATTTGCCTCCAGATACTCCATAGCTTCACACACATCCCTGTGGGGAAAGAGAGGAAGAGCGAGATAGGGTAGGAATTAATAAATAAATAAATATTAGAAAATTGTTTAGAATAATTGTTAAAGGGATTACAAAGAATTTTCAGAATAGTGTATAGTACATACTGGAGACCGTAAGAGTTAATGGTGTAAAGAAATAGCTATAATACTTAATGGTAAGTAGAACACTGTAGTGAGTGCGAAACTCACATTGAGAACTTGAGCAGACGGTCTCCCCCAATAACACTACGCCCCCTGGAGCGCAGGTAGTCCACCAAACTCCCCTGCAGAAACAAAGTCAGGCCTCATTAGAGATGGCGTTTACTTTACATACTGAAAATAATCCATCAAACTGTAATTTGCATGTACATCCCATTAGGGTAAGCACATGCTTAATCTGAAAGCTGTAGGAGCTCATAATATTTATTTCTCACTTGTAGCTCACTGTTATAAGTAAAGAAAATACATCAGATGTGTGGACTAAAAAACAGATGTAAATGGAAAAAATACTTAGCCATTTAGTTAATTACACAATTCCTTGTGTTATTATGTAATTATACACAATATGTTATTGCAAGTCAAATGTAGAGCAAAAGCTTAATAACTCTTAAAGTATAAGGGTTAAATGATGCTTGGGATACTGACCTTAGCCATGTACTCTGTGACGATGAAGAGGCTGCCCTTGTCCTCCACAATCACTCCTAAGAGTTGTACGAGGTTGTTGTGTCTCAGTTGCCTGGACCACAAAAACAGTTCTCAATTTCAGAAATTCCACTGTAACTCCCACCCACCAGGTCACTCAGCAAGACACATACATAGGCATAAAAACTGAACTGATTTTATAATGTTACATGGAAATGATGCAGTTTACAGCTGGTGTAATAAGCACTTTATGTGAGAAATAAAAGGGTGTCATACGTCATGACTGAGGCCTCTGCAACGAAGGCCTGAGCAGTGGCATCGTGTTTGATGCACTTCACTGCTACTTTAGTGCCTCTGTAATCACCCACCATCACGTCTGGAAAAAACAGAGTAAAGCACCAGAGAAAGTCATTCATCTAAAGATTACAAATATAAAGTGTTTCTCACAGCTAATCCACAGGGACTACCACTTGCTTAAAATACACCCTGTTAAGAGATGTTTATCCAGTGAAACAAGTGTTTTACAACAGCAAAAGCATTTAAGTGTGTGTTCCCAGCACTTGCTTTAGGAAATACCTGATTGGACCGTTCAATAACTTCAACTGTTTGTGTATTATATAAGTTCTATCTATCTAAGTTGAACGATATATGATATGCATTAGACAGCTATTTAGATCTGGCAAACATTTCAATCCAGTATTTGCTGATATACATATTATTTTCTGGAAAAGCACAACAAAAGGACTGCTGGCAGCTGGCAACTCTGCCAGTGTTAGCCAATGATCTACTCATTAATTGTACTCCCCATAATAAGGACAAAATATAGAATAAACAAAATCAACTTTCTTTTTTGCTTATATACTTTATTAAATACTTACCCCCAAATTCCCCCTTCCCTATGGCCTGAAGCAGTTTTAGTTCTTTTCGGTTCAGCGCCCAACCACCTGCGCAACACAGAGGCATTAAAACACGAAACATAACTACAGCTATGTGAACTCACTGTAGCACAACACTATGCTAAATATTCATGCATCAGCAGTGCTCCTGTCAGTGAGCACTTTAGCATTCACTACAACTTACAAATGCACTTGATTTCAAACAGAATTATAGCACATTAAACAAAGCCTGATTATATTTTAGTAATTTAATATAATTTAATATGACTAAATATAGTAATATATTTAAAGTTTGAAAACATATTTTTCAGTCTCAAATGCTAAATCAGAATGATGTGGTGTGTGGGCTTGAAAAAAGTAGACAAAGTTTAGCTCTTACTTCGTGAGAACTCATCCTGTGCAGCCACTGTACCCTCCATGAGTTTGGGTTTGATGAGTCTGGTACACAGACCATCTGCATCTTTGGTGTAGTGCTGTGAGGAGCACAGAAGAAATCTTTAGAATTCTAGTACAGAATACACAGAAAAGACTAATTCACTACCTATTCCTTCATAGGTACTTTTTTAATAAGAGGAAATGGACAACCAGCTAAGGCATTGAAACAAACTCAAAATCCCATTCTCAAAAATTTGGGACATTTTGGAAAAAGCAATAAGACTAGAATCTGTGATTAGTAAATTCTCTGGAAAATTTATTCAACTTTATCATCTACTGTAAAAAAATACTGTGAAAAGAGAAATCTCTGGCTAGAAACCACTGCTGAAGATGAATGCTTTGAGCCTTCACATATCATTGCATGAGAAATCGTTGCGCTTCTCTGATAAATATAGCCAAATAGGCTTGGGAATATCATGGAAAACTGCTGTGACTTAACTCAATCTGCTGTGCATAACTAAAGAACAAACTTTAAACACAATGCATTTCTTGGTTGATACATTATATTTGGAATGACAGGAAAAAATCATCCCTATCACTACTATCATTTTTACATGTGGTATGATTAATATTCGACATTAGCTGGGGACAGTATCAAGCACACACACACAGACTCTTATAGCCGAGTGTGCGTATCATCCAGATATACAAGCATCCACACATGCAGAACACCCTCATGGCCTGCACTGTGGTAGAAGCAGCCCAGTCAGTGTCCAGGGTTTTAGCACAGAAGCAGCGACAACACAGAGGAGACAACATTATCAGTCGAGCCTCTGAAATGAGCTGGAACCTTCCTCTTTCTCACTTCCTTTTAATGAACTATTCCAGGAACTGTAGAGCTGGCAAAATGGTGCGAACAAACCACGCAAGCAAGACAAAGAAGCTTCACCATCGTACACCATCAACCCACACACACGCAACAAGCCCCCAAAGACTGGTCAGAGTTATATGAACAATTTTGGGCACTCCTGGTCAAATCATACATTTTGTTGATCTTCTAGTTGCACTTTTGTTGGCCAATTTATAACATTTTCATTTAATGTAAAGGACAGTTGATAAATGTACAAATAATGCATTAAATGGGTAAAAGACATATAGACAATGATCAACTCAGTATTACTGCAGAGAGTGTGAAATTAAGATGCAGTTAACACCATGTATATTTAAAAATGACTTGTTAGCTACAATAACTTCAATGTAGAACAAAAAAGAAAAATTCAGACATTATAAAAAAATCATAAACATCATAAAAATCATACAAAGCATAAACATCAAAAGAAAGTCTTAATATTTGCAGAAACTCAAAGGCAAAACAACCAAACTCTCCGGGCCTGTGCCGTTTACAAAGACTTATTTTTAATACATTAGAACAGCAAAGTTACACAGTGTGTCCTCATATTGACCACATTTCACAGTGTGATATCTGGAAGACTAGCCACAGACAGGTCCACACAGATAAGGTCTGCACTGTGTGAGCAAGGCCAATAATGTCATTTAGTGGTCATCAGCAATGGGTGTTATTGAGAAGAGTGGGGAAGGGACCACTGACAATATCATCTGATCCAAAGACTGCCACACACTTTGGCAACAGTTCAATAGTCTTTACTTTAGAGCAAATATGAGATTACACTAAGAGTCTCAATGATTTAAACCTGTGAGTGATTATGAGACCAAAGCCATGTCATTGTCATTACTAAGGTCAGAAAATGATTACTTACAGATACTTGCATATGTCTATAAAGTAGTATTGGGATTATTATTATTTCAGGGAGAGCACATTTAAAAAAATAAGACCTGCTCATTAACTGAAATTCAAATCCAATATTGTTTAGGAGGAGATAAAACATACAACGTTTAAGGTAATTAAGAGAAGTTCCCTAAACCAGAGCTCAGAAATGTCTCTAACTACATGAGAAAGTAAAAACTGCAACCATAAGAGAAACAGTACCTAAAATTTAGAGATGAAAGCTCCAGTTCTGCTATGTATGTGAAAAATCCACAGGCGTTACAGTCAGTCTTTCCACTGTGATAAGCAGAAATTGCAATCAACGGAGACTTAAATCTGCGGGGGTATATTTCTAGACCTTGATATTTATAATAAGAACATGAAAATGTCTTTCAATGAATGAAAGACATGACTTGAAATGACTTCAAATGAATGAAAGTCGTAATAGACATTTTATATACATTCTGGAGAATATTTCTTATATTCACTGTCACTGTATGAAAATAGATGAGACAGAGAGAGAGAGAGAGAGAGATATTCCAAAATTACACGTAAGAATGTACGGAATGAAGCAACAGGCTTGGCCCTAGAGAATAGGGAGAGGGATGGATAGTGAGAACTGAGGGCCAACTGAGCACTTTTTAGCACCACTGCCCGACATTATGCGACCAGTCCAGAATTACCAAAGCATGACCACAGCAATTAAAAGGCATTATTTTATCCACAGAATTTAATCACACTGTCTGAGGATAAAGAAAAATATACATATAAGTCATCAAATGACAGACAAGAGCTTTACTCTGAATAAGTGACTTAAGTTTACTTAACAAAACCTTAAATAGGTCCAGATTAGTGGCACTATATGACAGAAAAACTGCGACATGCAGCCAAAGTATATGATGAGGTGAAATACACAAATTGCATTTAGCATCTTTGTAGGAGTGTGTTCAGAAATTCAAGTAAAGAATACTGTTAAGAGGACTTTTGACCCCAAGCCAAGGGTGTGTGTGTGTGTGTTTGTGTTTGTTTCCTGAAGCCTGACTCAGACGCTTTCTCCGTCTCTGTGGCCCTGCCTGATTTGGACCTGTTTCCTGTTTTGTCTATTTTTGGGGCCTGCTTGTGACACTCAGTAATGAACTGCTGGTCAAGAAAAGAAAGTACTATGAGCAGAACTAGTGTTAACTCTCAAAAAGTAAAATGAGTAAAGAGCACACACCACCCAGCAGTTCTAGCAAACCAATTAACAAGAGGGTAAATGTAAGGAGGAAAGTGACAGACCTTTCTGTTGAACCTGCTGAAGAGTTCTGGCGTGTTATTTTTGTGAATAAATCCAATAATATGTGACAAGTTGCATCCCTACCATTTTGACAGCACCACACCATTGGAGGAAATTAATAAAACACTAAAATGTGACTCCTGCTCCTTTGAACAATGCATATCTAAAACAGTATTGCTTCTCTAAAAACGGTTCAGCTTGTAATTTGCATTTGCAACATAAGTACCTGCTGTGGACCACGAGGATCAGGATATATCATCTGTCAAAACCAAACCTATTTTTTACAAAAATGTAATTTTGCAGGAGAAGGAAAAAATTTGAGCATTTCTGCTAAAAGTCCTGACAGTGTCAGGCAACTGCTATTTAAAATTATTTAAAAAAGGAAGAAAAACCAAACAAAAACCCCAAACCAATAATTATCGGCAGTAAAAATATACTAATGAGACTAATTTCTCACCTCCACAAGCTGCATGAGGTTCTCGAAATACTCCTCCTCGTCGATGGTAAGTTTGCAGTTATGGTAGATGATACGGTAGTGCTCGACTTTGCCGTCGCAGCTGACACAGAGTGTGTAATCTCCGGGGAAGTTGGTGCTCTCTCGCACCAGGTAGAGTCCTGTCTCAGGTGGATACAGCAGCCTCTCTGCCTGATCCCGTGTTATCTTCCCATGGAACCATCTGAAAGTTACAGGACAAAATAAAGCAAAAAGCAAATAAATGCAAACCATATAACACTGATACATTGACTATATTATTCAGTCTAAGTGACCAAACATATGCAGTATACTTCCTAAAGTTTGTTCACACTGGCTCATCCAACATTGTGTCTGAAAACACTAGATTTATCTAGATGAGGTCAGGTACTGAAGTTTGTTTGTTATGATCACAAATGCTGCCACTGCATTCCAGTGTTTGATGGAATCCCTCATTTTTTTCAATGCTTTTCTGAGGAGATTATGCAAACTTCAATTAAAAGGTCAGTTTCCAATGAACCTTAATTGGTAAATTCAGGGACTGTCATTTAGGAATAATCGTTTTGATAAAAAAAAATTAAATAAACCTCAAATGTAGATAATTATTAAAAATTAGCAAAAAAGTTGTGTCCACACTTTCAAATGTAGTTCATAATGTCTCCTGAAGACTTTTATGTATATATGTGAAGCATTCCACTACAGCCACAGCTTAGACTACAGCTTCCAGACTTCTTTAAATATTACTGTTAATATCTCTATATTGGCATAGCCCTGCAGACAGCCTAGTATCTGAAGAATTTCATCTTCGTGTGTGTAAAGGACAGCACAAAGATGAGTTCAGCCTCATCATGGACAATTAAAGTAAGATAAGATACAAAAGCTAGTGTTGAAGAGTGAACTATAAACATTTACCTCCACTCTGAAGACCCTGAAGAACATTATCAGCACACACTGGCTACAGAACTGTTATTGTAGTTGAGGGAAAAGGTCACTCAGTTCATTCACATTGCTTTGAGAGTTTTAAAAGTGAGTATATAGTGTAATATTTAATGACTGGAAACTGTAAAGATGTGGATATTTGTACACCCACACACACACTCACACATGCGTGGCAAAGCCAGAGTCCAGCACAAGGGAAGCTAAATTACAAGGTTCTAAAACGAGTACAGCACTGGACCCTACTGTACTGTCTCTGGCACAAAAGCATGCAATCTAGATTTCACAACAGGCAGAGACAAACTAGAGCCTCACTCTTATGAACATTATGTGGCCCGATGCAGATTTTAAGGAGGTTAGAAATTCCTATATATGGTAATATCAGATGATATAATTTTTTTACATATATATTTTAATTGCACAGCAAATTAAAAAACAGTGTTAAATCAACACCATTAGTGTAAAAAATGGAAACTTGTCAACACACTCAGTGTTATTTTAACGCTGGTGAATTTGCTGTGTGCATACTACAAATTCAAACAATCAGTAGGAACCCATGTGTACAGTTTTGCCTTAAAATGCCTTGTTAGGAAAGCACATGTTTAAATGAATGCATTGAATTTGGAATGTAATATTAATGGTTTATTATCAATTAGTTTTATTATTTATTAATTAACACTTAACATAAATACCCTATAATGTATTTTATTCCCCTCAAAACCTCATAAATCCTGTATGATAAGAAGATTATAAATGCTTGTGAAGAGGACAAGCAGCTCTTTGTACAGAGTGACTGAGAACACCACACACCAGCAATATGGTTTAGGTCCAAATTAAAACTGTTATACAAACACTGAGATGATAAATGTAACAGTAGATGAAAGAACATCTGTGGTGGCTATGGTAAAGCAGGTAGTAATTGAAGAATGACAGGTGTCCTCTTTCAGAAGGCTCTTATATCCACATGAGAGACATCCACATGTGGTTTTGCATATCAGACACTGAAAGCCTATTTTTTTTTCCATTTCCCTGATTCAGCTGAGCTGGGTCATGTGTGTTGTAGCCTACCTTCTCCTCCGATATTAAGCAGCTAAGTTCTGAGCGCCAATTCAAATGAGGCGTCGGGCATGAGTGCAAAGTGCAGCAGCAGGAAAGCGTTTGTCATGAGTGCAGGGACAGAGAGTGAACATCGATCATATCAGTGACCTGTGCCAAATATAGTTCCTATGTGCTAAATATGGAGTACACATTTGTCTATGTTTGTTTGCATGATTGTCCCTATTTAACATAAGCTCACACACTCTCAGATCACCGTACCTGTAAGGTCCTGTATATTATTATTTTCTCTCCCCAACCCTATCTTTACCACAAGTCATTGATCATGTCAAAATTTAAGCACTGCTAGAATTTAGCTCAAATTAAAATTTAACTGTAAACAAAGATAAACACAAAAATGTGCTTTCAATCTATACTTATTTAAATAGTTAATAGATAAGAAATATTAGATCATAAGAAGTATATCAATGTCAGCAAAGTATTGTTGAAAATATATATTAAAATACAAAAATATGACAATTTATTAAAATTTATGGGATTGTTATGTATCAGCATCAACAGATATGTACAAATATTATATATACACCACCCCAACATTCCCTTATTGGTACTTCCCTAACCGTTACAGGGTTGAAAAATGCAGAGCCTTTATATACACACCCAGATACAGGTGCACACACCCATACTATTCTCTGTACTTACGGCATGAGACTGAGCTTTCCTCCAGATTTCACTCCTTCTCTTTTCTGAACATAGTTGGCTGGGATGGTCCCTTCTCGGCCCCCTGTATTTTTGGCTTTGTACCAGTTTGGGTCCTGCCATTTAAAAAAATATAAAAAAATGCAGAATAATGAACACATCAAATATTTTAAAGCTACATAAGTATTTAGCCAAATGACTTCATATTAAACCACAATTTCCTGAGAACAAAAATATATAACTGAATGTATTTGCCATCATTCAAGCTAAAATGTCAAGGCATCAAAAATTTAAATGTGGTCCAGATCTGAATTACACACCCTATCAAAAAAAAAAAAATGCAGGAATGAAAAGAACAGGCATAATCCATTCCATAATGTGATATCTGAATAATATTGCTTACCTTAGTGACTCCTATAATTGTAAGGACATCTCCTTTACAGAGGGGAAGGTCCTGGTCAGTTGTGCCCGAAAAATTGTACCTGGCCACACACTCTGTACCTGGAGGCCAGGCGGTCTGAAGAGATCAGGACCAAACCATGTATTAAAATCAGAGCCAAGTCAATATATTGGTTGGCTAACAATATTATACAGTTTTGACAACGTATAATTGTGTGGGTAACTACTGTGGGTAACATTTATTGAAACTACTGCAGCTTATGTGTCGTTAATGTCCAAACTTTAATTTCTTCACAGCAACTAAAGCAGAAATGATTAATGTCAACATAAAGCAAACTCTTAAAATATGAAATGTTTTTTCATACATACATGAAATGTTTGAAATCAAGGGCCAGTTTTCTAAAATCGTTGTAGTAATTTAGCACTGCTCTTAATACTATGTAGCCCTTGGTAAACCCAGCCCTTAAAACTTGTATCAGCATCAGCTACCAAAGTGTTCATATCTCTCAGGTCCTAATCTCATTCGGAGAATACAACAAAAAATGTAAGGTGAGCAAAAAAAAAATTTTAATAAAAAAAAAAAATACAGTGTCTCAAAATATTACGTATAACACTGCTATGTTTAACACTGTAAGCACTAATGCTATTTCACTAAACATGCTAACGTTGATGAGAAAATCTTACAGACACAAGAGTCCTCACTAAAGTTCTCACTAACTTTCATTCAGTGTGTTTTTATAGGCGAAGTATTCCTATTAACGTCTGTTCTCACCTGCAGGGCAGACATGTTGAGGTGAAGGAAGGAAATAAGTGTGAGGGGAAGGAGAAAATCCTCTCAGTGTTCCAGCAGGTTAGGTAACACCATCAGAGCTGTAGTCTTAACATCTGGTAGACCCAAAACACATCCAGGACCTGAGCACAAAACCAGAACCACACACACAAATTTACCTCACAGAACACTAATCAAAAGAGGAAGAAACATGATGAATGGCTACTAACTAGAAGGTGTGAAATGTTCATCCTTTAAGAGCACCTACCAATGAGACCCCATTCCAATGTATGGGGTGAAAAAAAAGCGCTTCAATTCAGCATCCGGATACAAAGTGGTGATGTTCCTGACTCGTTGGAAGCCTCCGTATTTTTCACAGAATCAAATGATCAAATCAACCAATCACTCTAAAGCTAACTAACATGTCCGTGTAAGCAGCTTAATAACAGGAAGCACACACACATATACACACACACACAGTCAAAGGGGAAGTGGTGGCTGTAGATTTTCCGATGCCTCAGACAGGAACTGAGGCCGAGCAAGTGCTGTTAACTACTGAGCACAGTAAAGTGTGCTTACAAACACATTCAAAAGTTTAAGAGGGATTAGCACCTAGTTTTACAGAGGCCATAGAAATCAGCCTAATTTAAAAGTAATATATGAACATTTGCATCAACATTATGTTATAATAACATATCAAAATGCTGTGTTCGCACAGCCAAAGGCAGAAAAGTGAACCAGGAAATGGTTCTTAAAAATGTTCTGACTTTATAAGTCATGACAATTCCACAGAAATTATTATGTAATTACAATGAAATATCTTCATTACAAAATAACACATAAAATAAGCAGTGATGACCTAAGAGCAGTTGCAAAACTACCCTAGGTATTTAATTGGCTCAGTACTTCCTGTGCTCTTTCATGCTCTTTACCTGCATTTGTGCTGTGGCTTGGGTAAATTTTGTATTGTTGAATGGTTTATCTGATTGTTTTTTTTTTTTGTTATCGTTCCCCACTTTATAGAAACAATTCCCCAATATACATATCCACCTTATTGAGGTCCCCAATCTATTTATGCCACATATGGAAACTAACCTGCAATTGTTTTGGTCATTACTATTTTCACATATTCATCGATTACAGCAGGTTATCTCCAACCTTTATAATGTGTGTACAGTAGCCAATCATGAAAGAGGCCACTTATATATATAATCAGTCTTTATACAAAATGTGCAATAACAAACAAACTGTTTAATACTGGGGACTAAATAAAGACAGAAACATGGTAATTTAAAATAAAATTAGGACAAAAAAATTAAAATTAAAAATAATAAATATATATATATATATATATATATATATATATATATATATATATATATATATATATTAGTGAACACTAATATATATAACAGGCTTTTTGGAAGTTGGCCTGTTGGCCTGGAAGTTGGCCTAAATTTTTTATTGATTTATTTGACCAATTCTTTAATTTTTCAGAGATTTTACAATTTTCCTTGCAACACAGCACTGTTGGGGCATTTTGTTCTATTCCATATTCCATATATAAGTGTTGTTAAGTGGACAATCTTAACAAACTGATAATACTGTGTGCAGCATTAGACACACAGCAGTTTGAGTTGGTAAAAGAAGCTTAGTTTTAGAGCAGGGCACCTCTCTGGGCTGTGCACTGTGATGTCACTTCCTGTGCTGCTCAGAGCAATGGGGGAAGCACACAGCCGTTAGTGGGTGACGAATGCTATGTGATGGGTGTGGGCTTCAGAAACATAGAGAAAGGGGCACCAACTACAGCCCTGTCCCCAGGAGTCTTACAGTAAGGACATAAGACATTTCCCTTTAAAAACACCCTCTTCCTCTACTGTTCCGACCAACTAATTTTACACCGCCTGGACAGGAATAACATGAATCACTTAAAGGCAGGAAACAGAACAGCACGGCTAAAGGGAGACTTGTTATTTCAGACAAGTCAGAAGTTCAGACATTCATTGGCCAGTTGGCGGAGATGTCTGGGCCAGTCTCATAAGACTCCACAATAAACAATGATATTAATGAAGTGTTTTTGCCAGTGGATATTTACAGATATATGAGCCATAGTAGGGAACAGCAGCCTCATGGACCAAATTAAATGTGACTAATTTGCAGCACCATAGATGACCCGTTTAAATACATTATATATGGGTCAATAAAAAGAAAAAAAAAATCTTATTTGAATATGTGGTGTGCATCTGCAAAAATACAATGTGTTAATACTTGTAAAATCATTTTTATAATGGTTAATCACCAAGAAATCGGACAACCGTGCATCAATGTTAAATATTATACTCCTTCACTACAGTATACAGAACAGTAATTTACCAACACAGAATAACTGTATTACCTTGTCTTTCGACTTGACACTGTAAATTCTTTTTAAAAAAAGATTTTTATAAATGGGTGTTACATAAAATACATATTTTTTACAAAAAAAAAAGCCCCACATACATTCAATTCCTTTAAAAATGTTGTTCCCACAAGCCATTAAATTAATGCTTGCAGAAAAGGCAACAGCATAAACTAAAATGTGGGGTACACCAAAAAAAAAAAAAAAGAAAAAAGAAATTTACAAAAATAAAAGACTACTCCCTACTGAGTCTCAAACTCAGTTTACTGTATTCCTTCCCAGCTTCGCAAATAGACTCCAAGATATTTCTTTACTGAAAGTAATGGTAAACCTTGGTCTCCATGGTCAGAAATTCAGCATCTAAAGCAAAAAAGCTCATTGCACTGGGGACACACACACTTACAGGATATTCATCTAGGAGATTCTTCAGCTGCTTTTCATCTAGGAATGGCAGAAGTTGCTGCTCTCCAATTACCACTTCACTAGCTATGGCATTCCAATCCATTAAGTGGGACATATTGGCACCACACATGTAAAGACCCAAGTATGCAATCTTGAAATAGACTGAAAATGCTTAGAGGACATAAGGATGGTGTGTTTAACTTCAGCCTTTCAAGGTTTGTTTGGAGAGCTTAAGTGCTGCTTACAATGATCTGCTGCAAAAACACACATCAAATAAAGACTGAAAGATATTTAGGCCTCATGACAGAATCCAACCAGACACAAGTATCATAAGCTTAAGGTTATTTAATTAAATTAACTGATGGTTTTACAGAGAAAAAACAGACTAAGTAACCCTAACAGATGGTGATGTTGAGCTGACACACTCAGTTGTACACACACACACACACACACACACACACACACACGTCACTGCAGAGGAAAAACATGATGCAATTGCATGAAAACACCTAAAAAAAAAGTAGAAAAAGTAGAAAAAATTATATATATATATATAAAATTCTGTACACCACAACAACATAGAAGGCTGCCGTAGATTTCAGCAAAATAAATAAATAAATAAATAAAGCCCTGACTCCAGTGAAGAAAGAATGAAGAAAGATCATTCCTGTGACTGCAGCAATGTAGGGGTGTGCCTGGGCAAGTACCCCATTACAAATGATATCATCACTTAGGGAATGCATGAACAGAGCTCCAACTCACACAATTATATCTCTCATCTTTTAACTTTCAGAGAACACAGATTGTTTAAAAAAATAAATTAAAAATTGGGGAATGAGACCCCTGTATGCCACTGTATCAGACTACATTCAGCTGAGTCTGGAGGCATAAAACATGACAGAGTCAAAAGAATACCCAAAGCCATCATTCCCATTTAAAATACACATCTTCATGTATTGGGGCGGCACGGTGGTGCAGCAGGTAGTGTCGCAGTCACACAGCTGCAGGGACCTCGAGGTTGTGGGTTCGATTCCCGCTCTGGGTGACTGTCTGTGAGGAGTTGGTGTGTTCTTCCCATGTCTGCGTGGGTTTACTCCGGGTGCTCCGGTTTCCTCCCAAAAACACACATTGGTAAGTTGATTGGTGACTCAAAAGTGACCGTAGGTGTGAATGTGTGTGTTGCCCTGTGAAGGACTGGCACCCCCTCCAGGGTGTATTGTGCCCAATGATTCCAGGTAGGCTCTGGACCCACCGCGACCCTGAATTGGATAAGCGGTTACAGATAATGAATGAATGAATGAAGAAATAGATCATATTCAACATAGTCCAGACAAAGCTGGTGCAGTTAATATGCTGAGAGTAAAATCTTTTGAGTGCAATAATTGGGAGATAACTTGTGTTTGTGTGTGTAACGTTTGTAAAGACCCCTTATAAATACTGATTTCCATTTATTTGAAGGAATTCATTCATGGCAAAATTAAATCAAATCCTCACGGAAAATTTCCACATCTTGACCTAAAAACAGTCAAGGGTCAGAAATGTGGAACCTGATTAACACTCTTAATTTAAGAAGACATTTCAGGTGCTCATATAATGTAAAAAAATAGTATATTTTTATACTATATACTAGCCTTTCTTCATCTATTTTTTATCAACAATAACTATGCACTTGTTTGCACTTGGGAGATTCTTATGGTAGATAGTTTAGAGACAGTGTAGAGACATGTTAAGCAGATGAACTGAATTTCTTAAAGAGAGAAAATGATCAAAGGGACACAGATCTGCTCATGCAGGGACATGCATCAGTGTGTGGAAGGCAGATAAGTGAAAGTGATTAGAAGTGCAGACAAAGTCTTGAAGGTTGCAGCAGAGCCCTCCATGATAAATTTGAGCGAGAGATCACTACATGTCACACCGAACCAGAAACCAGAGACTAGCTCCCTGGTTCTGAGACCATGTTAAATCAGAGAGAACAGGCAGAGAAAGAGTTCAAGCAAGTGACAGTTTAAAAAGAGACAGCTAGAGAGATGCCTTTAGGCTACACGAGGAACCAGGAAGCCAGCTTCAATGAGAGCAGCAAGCATGGAGACATGATATGCACGGAGATATGGAGGGTGGAACAGTAAGATCCACAGCCACAGCTTTTCATCCTCCAGCAAACTTCAACCATTTCATAACCGCCTCCTCAAAACACACTCGGCCACCAGAGCTCATCTATACATGCTTCCAGCTATGGTTTTAATGTGGAAGATCACAAGGAACAGAGACTCATGTCATATGTTTATACTGCCCATCAAAAGTTTGCAGGATAAACTTAAGTAAGTGGTTTTATAACTGAGCATGTTTTCTTTATGTTAATCAAAAACAAGAAATAATTGTGTCATTAATCTGAAGCATTACACTGCACCACAAGCAATTTGTTAGATGTCAGCGAGTGAAAGAGTGAGTGAATGGGTGTGTACCAGACAGTTCTGAGGCTATAGGATACCTACATAAGTTCTTATGACAGCTGACATTACACTATAAACATTAATAAAAGCATTTGCCATCAAGTGTTACAAAGTCTGAATTAGTCCATTCTGAAGTCATTGTTTCTGCAGATTATGACATAATAAAGATAACTGCAATAAGACCCAATGTCTATGAAATCTGAGAGTTTTATTAAAGGCTTAAGGGATTTGTACATTTAAGAACACTGCGAATATTTATTCATTGTCTGTAACTCTTTGTCCAGTTCAGGCAGGAACACACCCTGGAGGGGGTGCCAGTCCTTCGCAAGGCAACACACTCACATTCCCTCACACCTATTGACACTTTTGAGTCACCAATCCACCTGCCAAAGTGTGTTTTCCTCCCAGACAGTCACACGGAGCCGGGCTTGAACCCACAACCCCAGGGCCCTGGAGCTGTGTGACAGCGACACTACATGCCGCTCATTGCCAATATGACACTTTTTTAAATATATATATATATATATACACTTCTTTTTGTTGTGCCTATATTATTATCCCCAAACAAACCTGGTAACTCCTGACAAGGGCATGCCATCTTATTAACCAATACTGAGATTTCAAGTCTAATGTCTGAGCATTAGTTTTTCTGTACTGTCATTTATACTACACTCCTAAAAATAAAGGTGCTACAAAGGGTTCTTATAGCAATGCCACAGAAGGCTGACTTTTAGTTCCACATAGAACCATTTTTGCTTAAGAGATGTGTGAGTGTGAAAACCCTTTTAAAAGTTTAAAAAACAAATCCCTCACTCAAATGTAAGGTTCTTTATCTACTTATATACTATTAACAAAACATGTTCTGTATGGAACCAAAAGTGGTTCTTGTATGGCATTGCGCAAAGAACCTTTTGTAGCATCTTTATATTTATATTTGTGGTGCTGGAGGTGGGTGTACTTACTGACCACAAAGGACTGTGGCGTAGTATGAATAAATGCACATATCAGCAGAACTCACTGTGGGTGTTCACCCACCAGATCTTTTGATGAGATATAATCACTGCTTTTAATCACATCATTAATAACCTTTCAGTTTGGTTAATGGAGTTCATCCGGTTTGTCCTAGTTTTAAAGTCAGTGTTGCTGGGGATTTTTTTAAAGTTATGTTTGTGTGCTGAACCATCTGTTACAGAAAGAGTACGGAATATTCATAGGCAGCTTTCGTTCATGCGCATTAGCATATTTTATTCATTAGACCTCTGCACCTCCTACTGCAGGAAGAAGCTGCCTTAAATTGTTACCCATTCTTGAAAGCAAAAGAGGTAAACAAGGCATGTCATCAGCTTGACTGCCCTTTCCCACAAACTTCACAAATGAAAGCCAGCAGTTGTATCTGTCTCCACACACTTTCCACCCTATTGCATTCCATGTGCAGACAGAGAGAGAGAGAGAGAGAGAGAAGGGAAGTTAACTACAAGTGATTATCTCTCCAGAATCAGTGTGTTAGGGCAAGATCAGACAGGCCAATCGCTCTGACCTCCGGTCACTGGCATATTCTTATTCTCTCACTCTTGCACCTTCCCTCTACATTTCAGTTACTAAACTGTAACTTCCTTCTAGCAACTATTCAACTACTTAGACCTGACTCCAAATGATGGGTGGAGTTTTGTACATAGTTGTGTAGTCTATATTCAGTACTTTTATCAATCAATAAAATAAAAGCTGAAAAATAAAAATAATACACACACACACACACGACTGTTGCAAGAATATAACATCACAAAAAGCAATCCAGTTTGAAACACTAACTTTATGAATGGATGGGGCTAAACTGCTGTATATGAATACAATATGCAAATACATAAATACTTATAGTGTAAGGACAAAAGTATTGGGACACCTTCATATTACACCTACAGGAAATTCTAAATTCACAGACATTCCTAGATTTATAATAAGAGTTGGTCCCCCTTTGCAGCTATAACAGGCTTCCATTCTTCTGGAAAATTCTTTCTATAAGGCTTGAGTGCATTTGTGGGATTCCTTGCCCATTCATCTAGAAGATAATTTGTGGTTAAGACACTGATGCTGGTCGAAAGGGCCTGGCTCACAATCTCCTGGCGTGCGCCAAAACCACCCATGCCGTGAAGCTCCTTGTGCACAGCGTTTGTGCTGATGTTAATGCCAGTGGAGGCTTGGAACTCTGCAATTATTGGGTCAGCAGAGCAGTGGTGACTTTTACACACTTCGCCTCAGGATTCGGCGACCCCTCTCTGCAACAGTATATGGTTTGCCACATTGTGGCAGTGGTTCCTTAAATGCTTCCACTTTTCAATACCACTCATAGCTGATAGTGGGATATCTAGGAGGGAAGAAATTTCACTTGCAATGGTGGTGTCCTATTATAGTACCATACTCAAATTTAGTGATCTCTGTAGGATGATCCATTCTTTCACAAATGTTTGTAAAGACAGACAGCATGGCGAGACACCTGCTTTTGTACACCTGTGGGAATGGGACTGAATGAAACAGTTGAATTCAACGATTAAGAGTTGTGTCCCAATACTTTTATCCCTACTGTGTATTTAGTTTTCAGAGCATTTATGTTAGAATCTGCTGTGTGACATCACAGAATACAGCTAATGCTGTGAACCTTTATTTGCTTTGTAAGTATCTGCTGCTAATAGCAAAACCTCTGCAGCTTCCATATTATGTTTCTCATTTACAATACAATTTATTTTACAATACAACCACCATCACACCATATCCTTAAAGCAATCTACACAAAAGGACGTGATAAACTAACCGCAGGCAGCTTTAATAAGGCTTGTGGAAGGCCCTTTTCGCTAATGATTCTTGCATGCATCAATATTTATGGTAGCTAAATCTCTTTCAGCTCAGGGGAAAGAAGAGGAGCACCAGGCTGGGCAGATGGTAAGGTCGTCTTTAGACTGCAAAGCAAAAGAATGGCTTCTTGCATTTCAAGCAGTTCAGAGAGGAGTTTACATTTGTTTTGCTCCAGAAAACACATTCAGGATTTAGTGACAGGTGCTGAGAGTGAAAGCTGGAGATTAGAGTCTGCACAGTGGGAGAAAGAGAAAAAACACATCTTTGGAATTTTTGGGGCCAAATTTGCATTTGCATGTGGAGGCGTGTAATTATAAGACCACCAAACAGTAGCTAGATTACCTCAACAACACAGGTCTAGCCCAGAGACACTGTTGTAAGGTTATAAACCTAGCTAGCAACAAGAATAAAACTTTTCATGTATGTAAACCAGGGGCAGCACAGCGTCATGGTCCTGGGGTTGTGGATTCGAGCCTCGCTCCGGGTGACTGTGAGAGGTTTGGCGTGTTCTCCCCATGTACATGTGGGTTTCCTCCGGGTGCTCCATTTTCCTCCAACAGTCCAAAAACGTGTGTTGCTAAGTGGACCTGCAACTCCAAAGTGTCCACAGGTGTGAACATGTTAGTGTGTTTCACCCTGCTAAGTACTGGTGCCCCCTCCAGTATGTACTCCTGCCTTGCGCCCAGTGATTCCGGGTAGGCCCGGACCCACCACAACCCTGAACTGGATTAGCGGTTACAGACAATGAATGTATTAATTAATATACATAAACCCAGCCAAGAAGTCTCATGTAGTCTGGTGTTTCCCAGTTCCATCCCTGCCAATTATACCCAATTATTATTATTTTTTTAAACAGTTTAAGATGTTGCCCAGCCTGCTTTTAAAGCTGAAATGTCCCTAAAATTGACTGATTAATCCATCAAAACATTTGTATACTTCTACAAAACAGTAAGCAAAAGCTCAGTGGAGGCCTTGCATGTTCCTGGCTTGAGTAATTATTCCCATCAAACTACTCTCTCTCTCTTTCCCTGCCTCCACTCCAATCTACTCTATTCTCACAGATCACCAGGCCAGCGGTCAGTCAGGAATCACTCTCTGATCTCTCTTCTCCAGCTCTCGAGCACACACAACCCCCTCCAACGACCTGAATCATTTACGCTGCTAATGTACCAGCACGTAGCAGAAAAAGCTACCAGTGAAAAACAACAGAGTTCCATGAACCCAGAATAAAAATGAGTGAGAGAGCTGGGTTCAAAATAACAGGCAAGGAAGCAATGTGGGTTTGTGCTCTGTGTACGTGTGTGTGTGTGTGTGTGTGTGTGGGGCTGGGAGAGGTGGCCAACTTCACTCCACCCTGACCGGCTTCAGATGTTTGTCTCAGTGTGCCTTTAGCTGAAAAACGGCTAACGAACAGCTGCACCCAGCTGGGCAACAACAGCACAGCATCCGACAATCATGTCTGTTTGGGTTGTAATACACCAAACTTCAAATGTACTTACTACTCAAGCATCTCAAAAAAGCCTAGGGAAATAAAAACAGTGAACCATAAGAAGTGAGAGTGCCTTGCACAGCATCACAGTGTGCAAATTCAAAAATGATCAACCGTGTGAAGTGAGATCTGCAGGCTATGTGCTTACTTTATTGGCCAGCAACAGAATCAGACAATCGGCCTCTTGACCATATTTTCTCCTTCACATCCTCTAAACTTCAGCTGTGGGGTGTTTCTGCTCACATAATATTCACCCATTTGCCTCGCTTATGGCAAATTGTAATCAGCGTCTGATCAAAATGAAAGCCATCAAAATCGCCAAAACAGGTAACACTTCATAATAAAATATATACTGATTTTCTATAATAATTTTATAACTTTATAATTTGAAAAATTAAAGTGCTCCTTTTATTGTTAATTAAGATTTTTTTGTAACTCAACATAACAGAACAACTTTGAGCTAACAGAAGACATGTTATTGAATGTATCTCTTAATTGATTGATTGTGGGAGGAATTAAGTTTTCCTGAAGGAAACCCACACAGACACTGGGAGAACACATGCAAGGACCCAGAGACACTTTAAAAAGCCACCCATATATACAAGCTGAACAACAAAAACATAGGAGATCTGAAATAGATTTTTTAAAATTATATATATATATATATATGAAATGTTACTAATAGTAATGTTGTCTATAGGTGCGATTTCCACCTATGCTTATGCATATGCAATGAAAGCTAAATCCTTAGAAATCCCTGTTATGCCTGGAGATAATCAAAGTATAGTAATTTCATATATTATTCAAAGAAGCTAAGAAATTCTGTAAGAATTGTAACAGTTGTGACAGTAGTTATGTTTTTCAGTAAAAGAGGTAATGTGCTATCAGCTATAATATGGGATTTTATTATCAGTAATGAACCTTGTCAGTGTACGCTTGACATCAGCTGAATATTGGTTAAGTTTAAGTGGCCAGAGCACGAATAAAGAGCATTCCTGTATCATTGCCAAAGAAACAAAACTTTAGGCTTGTCGTCACACTGCCTGGGCCTTAATTTATTGGCTATGATAAGATGCTGAATACACTTTGACATGTTCATGCTGCGTTGATTCTGTGTGACATCCGGTTCACGCAGTGACACTCAACCTTTTGAGCACTTCCTCTTTGTCTGATCATCCGAGAAGGCGTCTGCTTGAAGGCAGGGGCCTGGGGGACACACACCAAACGCAGCATTCATCCTGTTTACGCTGTACATATGAGGGTGGATATCAACTTAAAACTTTCTGCACACTGTGCTCATGTGCAGCCTGGAGTAACTGCTGCAAGTGATCAAAGCATCAAGGCTCTTCTTGTTTTCTAAAAACTCAGAAGGGGTTGTAGGGTGACGTTAATGATGAGGAAGTTATCACTAAATAGGTCAGCAATATATCAGTAGTTTAAATGATCCTGACATTTTTAAAGCTTGTGCTTCAAAAACGGCAGTGCTTGCAATGTGCAGACACAGTAAACAGGCAATGTTTTCACTCTACTGTAAATACCACAAACTGAGGCCTGTAAAGCTTAAGTTAGGCCACTCCACCACAGAGTCTTTTTCAGAGCATAAGGAAAGGAAGCTAAGCAAATAAAGAGCAATTCAGGCCAGGGGAAATCCCACAGCAAATGACAGGGCTTAACATCCAAACATTATATGCAGGACCTAAACTTTTGCAGTGGTTTTTAACAGAGAGTGAGCTTGACTCACTTTGGCTGGTTGATGAAGAAATCCTGCCTGCAACAATGATAAGTGTTAAATGACTGACCTCACTCAGCTGTCATGAAAATAAGATCAACTTCTGTCTAACGTAGAGGAGACATTCTTTATAGAATATCTTCCCCAACTAAAAAATACGATACAAATTTCAGAGTTGTTTTTTTCATTTGTTTTTGCTTGCTATTAACGATGCCTTTAATTGTATTGCCTAAAAGCAACACTATGTGACACTGAAATGGATATGGGCACTAGCAAGCAAGTGGTCACTTATATAGCCCATTGAAAGAATACTGCAGGTATGTTTTTTGAATATATATATATATATATAATTATTTCTGTGAACTTTGTTTATGTAACACCTAACACACAAGTAATAATTAAATAATATTTGCATCTTTTCATATAGAACAATGATGCTTCAAGGCAATATACTCCAAAATGTGCCTCACAGATATTATTTTGTGTTTTGTTTCAAATAATTGGGTCAATTTTTTTTTCCAAATATATGAACACTTTTAACATTGCTCTCATAAAGCATACAACAGAGAGTTCTACAGCCATTTTTGGTCATGTCCAGTTCTTCCTGATCTGTAATAGAGGGGCTAATGTTGTCACCTGGTTCTGGCAGTGGGATTAGACTGGAACTGGACCATCAGTTCAAAGTCCGTGTTGTGTGCTGAGGACGAGGAAGTGACCTTCTGACTTCACCAGGTCTAAATCCATCTTTGTTCATTAATTCAAATCAGCTCTAAAACCACAGTAGGGCTTTTGGACACCATGAACAGACCAGCATTTGAATAATTGGTGATTTGACTGGTCTGACTTTAAAAAATATATTATATAAAAATTCAAAAGACAAAGGGAGCCATTTTCTTTGAGTATTTGTCTGTGTGTGGTGAATGACAGCTGGAATTTAGAAAGTCATATACATCACCCTGGAATTTTCAATCAATATTGAGTGGAAAGCATTAACAACTCATTAAGAGAAAGTTTTATTTTAAACTAATGACGCTTTCTCAAATTAGCAGTTACCTTGCCGTTGTTTTCACATCAGTAAAGATGCATTAAACTGCCAACATCATCCCAACTGTCAACTCTGCCCTTCCTCTAGACACTGAATCCAAATACTGTCTGAAGAAAACATTTGCTAGAAACCATGACAACATAACAGAAAAGCAAACCACATCATTTCATGGCCCAGGGTCACTCCAGTGCTTTGGGGTTCAATACAGCACATTCAACTATTGAGCCGCATATTTCCTGCACGTTCTTCAGATTCACATACATAAAGAAGTCATTTTACTCAAACATAAATCACAATTACAGGAAATACTTCAATACTGCATAATGTTTAGGCATTATTGAGTGGGAACATTTTCCTCTCCGTAAGGCCTAATATAACTATACGACCACTCATCTGTTACGAGAGCAATGATTTTGTGAAGTGATGAGACTAGACCTGTATATAAAATAACACCGTTCTGTTTCAGGGTATGAAAAGACTTCTGGAAATTACCTGGAACTTATACAGGGCTTGCATTTAGATTGGGACTGCACACAATTTTGAACGGGGACTCTCTATTACAAAGATATTGCACAATATGCAAAAAATGCACAATAACAATAGTGGACAATCAAGGGTTTTCCTTCAGGGAAACAGTTTTTAAATCTTTTATCTGTTAAAGACAGGAGAGAATTAAGATCTGAAAATCCACAGGTGTTTCTGTGTCCTACCACTACGCAAAACAACTCAACGCTGTGTGTCTGAAAGGAAATCAAAATCCTTTACAGAAAAAAATACACATTTTCAAATCACACAAAGAAGCTGCTGGTGTTCTCAATATCATGAATTCGAGGCTGTCATGAAGGCAAAGCCTGGAAACTCATCCGGAATATTTTGATAGTGTATCTGGCTTTGTAGACGTCTGTATACCTTCTGTGTTTTCTGTACACTGATAAAATAATAACTTGCAATTAATATCTGTTTTTAATGCAGCGGTATTTCACCGGAGATACAGGCAGAAAAAAACATAACTCTAAAAGCATAAGCTAAAATAAGAGCTTTTCCATGCTGTATTTTGGTCAGTAAAGATTTTTCAAATAGGGTGAGAAAAGACAAAAAACCCAAAACAATGCCAACGGTCGCCGGAACCAAACCATTGGAGGTTACAAAGAGGAGAACCTGCAGGTTTCTTCATGTGGGAAGACGGTTTCCTACCTGTGTCCGGTGGTTATTGTTGGTTTCCAGATGAAAACAGATGGGTCTTTTTTGTCTTCTTGCCAGTGACCTGATTCATGAGTGCCTTCACAGCGCTGAGAAACAGCAGCAGTTCTTCAGCGGCTCCACTCTCTTCTCCTGTGAGAGCACGAAAATACAGCTGCTCTAACCGAGGCGCGGTGAGACAATAGCGGGGAGGTGTGGACCGAGCTCAGTCCGGACATACAGAGAGAGAGAGGGGTTTACTGTTAACACCCCCCGAGACACAGCGTCAGCTCGGCTCTAAAACCGAGCTCACAGCCGCGCAGGAACTGCTAAACAATGAGGAGCGAGGTTTCTATCTGCTGTTGAATGTGGGTAGGTTTTAAGCTGAGCTAGGAATGGGTTTGCCCAGTTTCTACAGCGCTCTCTCTCTCTCTCTCTCTCACTCACTCACTCACTCACATACACACAGCAGGCCACTGAACTGAAAGGAAGCAGACTCTACACATACACACGCGTATATTTTGTATTTCTATGGTTGTAGGGCTTAAACCAGCCTCGAACTTAAAGGGGGAATTCTGTAGGCCCAAACGTTTCTTTATTATTTTACATATTTAAACAGTCGGACTGAGACAGTCCACAGGAGGAATACGTCATCCCAGAAAACCAGATTCAGAAGAGTCAGAAAACCTCACAATGAGACTGATAGGAACCAGGCGTCTAAAAGTTTACATTTTAAGCAGCAAAGTTTGTTTCCCAAAACGTTAAAGGAGTTAAAATGCAGAGCATTTTAAAGAAAATTAGTCCTTAAAATAGCTTTACATTTCCAGTATAATTTTACCACTACCCTTACACATATCATGATTTAAAACTAAATGCTCTACATTCACTGGTCAAGTTTGGTTAATAAATTGTACACATCATATCCACCACTCTAAAAATATCCAAGTTGCTAAATGCCTCTATAATGCGTAACTTCCCCTCAGATCTCTCTGGGGTTACCATTAGTTATTTCGAATACTGAATCAAGCAGAACTATATAAAACTAGACAGAATCCCTCTTCAACCTCAGGTAACAAAGAGGACATCTCTTTCAATCCCTGGAATAAAATTAGTATTCTTAAAAACACATCATTGTAGAGTTCAGCCAATGTCTCTATAATGTCATGACATTCGGTTTTCTATCATGAGTACGTTTGGTCCCTACAAACCAATTCACACGCTAGTACGCATGCGCTGGTCGTAGGGGTCTAGCTACACTGAAAATGTGAGTCCTGCGACACCCTCAGTTCAGCTGGAGAACTGCAGTGAATGGAAGATATGGGCTGTAAATGCCAAAAAAAAAAAAAACATTTTTAAGGACATTAATAAGACTCGAAGGCTAATATTTTTTTTACTTCCATTTTAAAAAGTCGTCTTATGGGGAAAATGTCATTTTTCAGCATCGAAATGATTTAATATAGTGCTTAACTGATCATTCAGTACCCCCCCCCCCCCCCTTAAGACTAATGTCATTTCTTGTATTGGGAAAAAAACTACAATTTAGAAATAAACATAATTAGATTTAAAGACTTTACAATGATTAAAAGTATGCACAGGAATAAGTTTTGAGTGGGGAAAAATGCACTTCAGTCTCAAAAAAATTAATTAAATAAATAAATAAATAAATAAATAAAGGCTTTTGCTTCATTTGCTTTATTCACTCAGCTTCAAGGGTTCAAAACCCTACTGACATGTTAAGATTTTAATGCCTGTGTACAGACACCCAAACCATTCAGAACAGTATTGTTCTCCATGATCACTGAAAAAGAAATTCTTCCCTCAAGCTAAGTCAGATAGTAGTCATGTACTAAACGAAACCTGCATTATTTATTAAGAAATTTTCAAAATAACAGCTCATTAAACAAAGTGAAGTGACTTTTGTTACATGCCTTTTCTCCAGACTGTATAACAAAGAGGAAGCATGTACCAGAAGACGACAAAACTAAAGCATATTCAGAATCATTTTAAAAATCTGAACCGTGAACACGACCACACACAGAACAAGGCCCTAAGAATAAATGGCTTGTGTTGGCCAGGGTCTGACACTTTCTGCCTTTGCTGATGTCATTCACATCATATGAAAGAAAACAAATCCTTTACAAACAAATAAAATAAGACATTTAGAGAACAGTCACTGATATCAGTTATGTAATAACAGTAAGTGACTACAAAAAAGAATGAAATAAAGCATTAATGCTATGCTCCATAGCCATACGTCAGGACAGTTGAGAGGCTCAGAGTCCATTCTTGGTCTGTTTTCAGGAGACATGTAAATATTCCTGTCTGAAAATCAAAAAAAGTTAAACCTCACATTCAGGAATGGTTTTGACATAAGTGCATTTCTCTGCACCCAGCTACTTAAATTCTGCAATTCAAACACAAAATCAACCAGCAGTAAACTCCAGTGGATTCTGTCTGAATAAAAGTCAACTGGTGTGGGTTGAATAACAAAAACAAAATCTGAGAGGAACTTTTCTGTCCTCTGCAGTTAGAATAAATCTGGCATCCCTTGACGCACGCCTTATTTTTTGTTTCCAAAATTCCAATAGTTTTTGCTGTTTAAAAATATGTTAATAAAAATGCAGAGGAACAGCTAACGTTATCTGTTAGGATGACTTTCTTGATTATAAAGATACACAATCTCATGTTACAGATTATAGCATCAAAGCCCAGTTTTAGGAAAAAAATTTAAAAAGTTCAAGTCCCAAATCAGACTAGCTGTATTAAATGCCCGTAATTTTTCAAACAAAAGTTAGTATTGATTCCATTTTGACTCATCACTGTTCCAAGGTCCAGGCCAAGATATGACCTACAGTGAATGCCAATGTTGTTCATCTTATTATGATTTAGAAGGCTAAGATTTTATAACAAGGGGAAAATGAAATCCAAATCAAACTAATTGCTTCAAATTTTGCTGTATGGTCCATGTTGTTCAAATCTATCACCATTCAGGCAAGAACTCATTAAGAATATCAACTAAACATTTGCTTTACTACTAAAGCCACTACATTTGTAGTTATCGTATTTGAAATGTCCAGATACTAACAGTGACTACACAAAACCATAAAGTCTATTTGGCACATTTTTCCCCAACAGCCTTCAGTGGTTTTTTTTTTTTTTTTTTTTTTTTTTTTTTTTTTTTTTAAAGATATCAGCATAATTAACACGCATACATTCTTACACTCATCTCCCAACATTGTGAGATATTTTAGCCATTTGATATTCCATAAAAACGAATAGTCAAGACTCTTTTTTGAAATCCTTCAGCTCCACTGATGGATGCAAGTTGTTCACTGCATCAGTAAACACTATATTTAGGATACTATATGACAACAGAGACTAAACCTGTCACAAAGAAACATTTTATGATATGCAATATACTAATATTGTCCTCCATTAAAGAAGCAACATGTACACATGTGCCTTTTGCTGGCTATAGAACCATGAACACAAAACATGTATTGAACAGTTTTTGGAAATTTCACAAAAGATGGCCTATCTGGAATTCACGATACAGCCACTGTAGTACCACGTACACTAGAAATGGGGAGAACATTGTTTCAGAATAACATTAAGGCAGCTTCAAAGTCTCCTTTTAAACAAACGTCATGTCCAAAGATTTTTTTTTTTTTTTAAATACCACATTTTCCAAAAGATTGCATTACATAGGGAGATTCAATCAAGTAAAATCTCAGCCTTCCGAGTCTCCATGTTCCCCAACTGCCAAACAAAAAAAACATTTAAGTGCAACCTTCAAACAGAGAATCACAGAAGTAACAGACAGGTAGAATAACAGCCGCATAAGTAAGAAAGAAACAAAGAAAGAAAGAATGCAAGGACAAAAATAATTCAACCAAAATAATTTCTGCAAAAAACCAAAACAAAACCTCAAAAATCCCTAAACATAAACATACACTAAAAAAAGTTAACCTGTGTGAAGGAAGCAAGATATCACTCCCCTGAAATGGTTTAAGTATTAACAATTTACCTACACAGTTAAAAATGTGTTTTACCTGGAATTAATTCAAACATAAGTTACAATTCATAAATATTTTCTCCAACTAATAATTTTCAAATCCAAATTTAGAATGGAAATGTTTTTCAAGACACAAGTCACTTTAAACTAAAAAGAGCGTTTCAATAAGAAAGAGCATTTCAATAAGAAAGAGCTTACCTGTTTATCTATTTAGTTTCAAAGTTTATATCATGGTTCAGTGTATACATTAGTCCCACAATAAGGTCACACAATGCCATACAATACTTGTCAAATCAGATAGACACAACATTTCCACAGTTCTTGTAAAAATAGGCCTTTAAACAAACTATTTTGGTAATATCTGTTGGTATAAATCCGTTTTCCTGAAAAGAAACGTTCATATAAATTAGCCAATTGTTCTTGTTCAACAAATAAAACTAAGCAGTAACGTATCATATCTGATCATATTAAACCAGTTTCTATGAATCCCACAGAAGGTAAAATGTCCACTTTAAAACAATAGGGGAAAAAAACCCTGCCTTGTGCTCAGTGCTTGTGTGCTGACAATGATCACATTGGCACCAGATTGGAAAGAAAGGATATCCCCATATGCTACACATTTATCTTCTCAAAATGATACTGTGTTTATCTGAATACAAAGGAATTGATTATTTGAAATGAAAATATGAAGGGGAAAAAAAAAAAAATTTTGAAAAAAGTCCCGAAGCTAATTAGAGTGAGAACGGAAACCATCGAGTCCCAGGCAGGATAATTCTAGGTCTGCTCTGTGTGATTTTACACAGCTTGTAAAGGTTGAATATTACATCTCTGTGCAAACAGATCTGAGCCTGGCAGATCAAACCACTTCTTTAGTCTGTAAAGACTACAAAAATCATCCAAAAACTGTTCATTTCAAAATCAAAATGTTGGAGGTGGCAAATACTTGATGCTGGTTCCTCTGTAAATTCGCAGAAGGCGGGTGGGAGCCACATGCAGGCTGTTCTCCTCTGCTATTCTGCTTTATAAATTGAGCCTTACATTCCACCTCTCCTCTGTTTGAGAATTATGTTGCTTCAAAGAAATCAACAAAAAGATGCTGGATTCATTATGACCATAAAGTTCAATGATCACAAAGCTTATACAGAACTCTTACTCTCTTCTCCAACTCACAAAATAATAAAAAAAAGAATTTAAGGCAGGTTCTGGCTCAATACCCTGAACCCTGACTCAAGAGGTCGTGGGTGAGGGATGTTGTCTGCTTATGCTGGGTGCAATGGAATAACAAACTTGCAGCCAAAAGGGGAGTGATACTTGATGCCCACTTCCTGAAATACTTGCCGGGGAAGGCCTATGTCACACAGGTAAACACGGCCTGCTATCTCAGGCAGTGGGAGGGGAAGCCCCAGTGATAGGGACCACTTTGCTTCCACTGCTTGCTCCTGCCCATTCACTGGAGGATCTATACTCAGCACAGGGGCTCGGTTCTGGTTAGCCCAATCAGCAGCAGCCCGGTACCAAGGCTGGTCCCTCAGGAAAGTGTTCTCATGAGAGTCAAGGCAGTTTATGACCAGGTCAACGGGAGTGTCTGGCAAGTCTGTGAAAATTCAAACCATGCAAAGTCATTACTGATGATGCAAAACATGAATATGCCTGACACTATTTGTAATGATTAAAATCACTTAATATTAAGAAAAGCTTCACTGTGTAAATTGGGTTTAACTGGGATTCTGAGCTTTTGCTGTATATTCTTACCTTTGACAATGGAAACCTGTTTTCCATTTGTCTTACTGAACAGTGTTAGTTCACTGGTAATAGCTTCCAGCATCTTGACAAAGTTAGGGAGAAAGAGGATGACTTCTACTTCATGGTTGGCCAGGTGGCGGCCACAGCTGATTCCCTGAGCTCCTTGTACATGTGGCCCACACAGCAGTGCTACTGTCGGCCGTTGGTGCACATTTTTAGGGGTGAGCCTAGGATGTAAACATTTAAAGCATTTTTGGAAAATTAAATCACAACTGCTTATTTTTATACCAATATTTTTAAGCACGCTCACCTGTTTGGACCTCCAAGCAATGTAAGTGCCATCTGGCTAGCACAAACACCAGTCATCTCCAGCCTGCGCTCCAGAGAGAGACCGTAACTCTCTGCCATGCTTAGCAAGCGCTTGTGCAACTCGTATGAAATACTGGGGACCACCAGTCCCGAGTCTTGTAAAACAAAAAGGAATTTTATTTTTACAGTACCATCGTTTTATGTTTCAGTATTTTAATATGTTTATACAACAAATAAAACTTAAATTTTGAAAACAACTACAGTATCATTAGCACAAAGTTACCAGTGCTATATTCTTTCGTCCCAGGTTGAGGCACAGTGATTTGTCGGTAGACAACAGGTTTAGCTTCCAGAATGTTCTCATCATGGCGGTAGCGTGAGGGAGTCTGCTCTGCAGGAGTTCCTCGTGACCGTGCACCATTTCCTCGACGGTCAGATGACTCAATCTCTGAGAAAACAGCTGCTTTGTCAAATAGAGCCAGGTTCCCTTCAAAATCAAAGTCCTCATCTAGGACGTCATCCATGCCGTCTCCAAAACATTCATCATCTTTGTTTTTCATCTGACCATTCTTTGACCCATTCTTCTTTGGGGTGGCTTGATTTGCACCCTTACTGCTAGAGGACCCTGAAAGAAATTGAGACAACAACAAGTGCTTCAGTCAGTCCATAGCTGACTACAGTAAAAACTTTACATTCTGTAGACAGATTAAGCAGAGCCTATATCTGAGAAACTACATGTTTCAATATAGCAAAAAATGACTACAGAGTGTGTTAAATGCCTAAACACACAAACCAACCACAGTTTATGCAATAAATGCAAGCAAATTAAATGTACAATACTGAAAACTGTATTAACCGTACTTTTACTGGTGGTTTCCTTGATACTCACAAGAGTTGTGCCTTCGTCTGAAGCCTTTATTCTGGCCTGCTATGTCTACATGACGTTCTCCATAGCTCTTGGAATAGTGCTGTAAAGGTGACATCCCTCCCTCCTGGAGCCTGGGTTCAGCCTTAGTCGGTACGGTCACAGGGGCACTGTTGACTTGCGCAGTACCTCCACCCTTATCCTTGCGTCCATTGTAGCCAGCTGACGTGGAGTTTGAGTCAGGAACACTCCGCTTTGTGACTCCATTGGAGCCATGACGAATTTCCAAGATTTTGAGTTCTTTGATGTCCATAGCACTGTGAACACACCAGAGAACTAGCATTACACATCAGAAAACAGAAAAAATATGTGCCACAAATTTTTATAATTAAATGTACAAAAAAAGTGGTTTGGAAATAAGCTTCATTACCAACCTGAAAGTGACCTCAGGCACTGGACACTTGATTCCATTGTGAAATGGTTGTCTGAGGGAGATGGTTTGGCTGGACTGATCAACTGAGGAGACTTCACCTTGGTACACTCCTAAAGTTGCTCCACAATTGATTGAAACAAGACTGCCCAGCCAGTCTGCTGCCATTCTTTCTAATGAAATTAGAGTAAAGTAGACCAAACAACGATTTTTGCCACCTTCACATGAGTAAGAAGTAAAATGTAAAAAGACAGATATGGAAAGTTAGTGATAGAATTGGTACTGAGAGTTACATAATGGCAGAAACTGGAAGGGAGAGAAATTGGGAGTTAATGATGGAATGAGAATTGGTTGGGATTGGTTTATAGGATTTGGAGTCCAAAAACGTAAAAAAGTTTTTCTATGAGAAGAGCTATTAAATTACTGAAAGGAATGTAATGAATCCACAGCTCCGCACTAAGTTGGATGAAGAGGCCTGATTCCTGAAGAGCTAACGTTATATTTCAACGCAAATGGCTAATCAAAGCGGCTAGAGACAGCTGTCAAAACCTGGTAGAAATGAGCCTATAAGTAAACTACACACGTTTAATCATATATATGTACTAAAACAAACAGTTAATAAAACTGTAGTAAACGCGTCTTTTCTCCTGTTATTTAATGCGCGGCTGAGGCTAGCGGTGTTAGCGGGATACCGTTAAGCTATATAACGTTACTCCATAACTAACTTAGCGAGGGTCTGTGTTCTGTGCGTTTTAATCGGTGCGTAAATGCGTAAACGTACCTGCTGTTAACAGAGGCGCAGGTTTCCTGGAGTAAGTGTTTTAAAAATAAATGTTTAGTTAAATTCTCTCAGCACTGCTCTTCTGCTTGCTGAGGTTCTTCCTCGGTGTCAGAGCTCTAGTTCTTTACCGCCGCCACAGCCCTGGAGACAAACCGAGAAGTCACCTCGGCGACCGGAGCTTTACCAGTGCTGCTCGACTCCTCAAAACAGGGGAGTCGATTCTAAATCTGATTCACAGTTGTGAGAAATGTTAGAATCGATTCAAAGATTCGATTCCATGCTATAATCCCAAATAGTTACAAAAATTCGTACTTTGTGTACTGTATGTTTTTTTTTCTGTAGGGTAGTACTGCTGCGAGTACTGTTTTTATATTTTTTTGTTATGATATAAAACTACAGGTTAAGGACGCAGTGCAAACTACTTGCACTTAAAAAAAAAAAAGAAGAAAAAGAAAAACACAAGCAGCATTTTTCAGGGTGGTCAGAAGCCCAGTCCAGTCACCACTTTAGTGACATTAACAGTACACGGTTGCTTGGTTCAAATGCTGTATTTGGGATAGACTTTAATTTACAGATTGTAAGTGCCTCCCTGTGATTGTGTAAACTCATTTGGACATAAACAGTGGTTCATTCATTCACTCATTATCTGTAATCGCTTATCCAGTACAGGGTTGCGGTGGGTTTGGAGACTACCCGGAATCATTGAGCGCAAGGCAGGAACACACTATGGAAGGTGCGCCAGTCCTTCACACTGCAGCATACACACACAAACACATTCACTCACACCTACTGATACTTCTGAGTCGCCAATCCACCTACAAACGTGTGTTTTTGGACTGTGGGAGGAAACCGGAGCACGTGGAGGAAACCCACGTGGACACTGGGAGAACACACCAACTCCTCACAGACAGTCAACCACAGCAGGAGAACCACAGCACAAATGAACCACAGTGGTTCAGTTAAGATTATAAGAATAATTAATCTCAGTGAAAATATCAATCAATAAACAAATGAATTTATATTCACATTTTAATATCATACTCACCACCATCTTAGTTTATAAACAAAACAAACTTTCTAACTGGATCTCACCTATATCTCAAGAAATGTTTAGGTTAGTGGACTCTACTGAGCCCACATCATTGTAGACCTTACTGATGGCTTCAGGAAAAACACATAGAAGGTTCTTGTGAGCATAAATTTGATCTGCAAAATGAGTAACAGGATACACTACAGCTACTCAGTTTTGCATACATACACAGTTTTGGACCTGGAGTGCAATCAATTGTAAAAGGCTACATTTTACAAACACTTATACAGGAAAACCTTTAAATTACAAGATAGGTCTCATCAGTGTGCGCTTATTCAAAACCACAACCTGCAAGTGTGGAAAAAGTCCCCAACACCATATTAATGGATTTTGCTACTACTTTAGCCTAACTACTTTAGTAAGATGAGCCCTTAAAGAAGAAATCAAGTGAACACTTAAACAGCAAATTTAATGTATTTTCTGCAACTGCTTCATCCAGTTACAAATGCATACACACAATCATTAGGTGCAAGCTATGAACACAGCCTGGGCAGGGCCCCAGCCCATCACAAGCAGCAGAATGTGACCAAGTCAGACATTTCCTTTTTCCAACCCGAATAATGCTGGACAACGATGTTTATAAACTATAATCCACAAACCACTTCATGTTTTATATATAGTCTAAATATATAGGCCTGCAATCTATGGCGTCAGCAGTGCAGCTCGATTCCATACCGAGAGCCGACTCTTAGGTTCTATTTGGAACCCAGAGCCGACTCTTATATCTGGAACCGAACAATCGAGTATTTTTTAACCGACTCCTAGCCTTATTTTAGAAGTTTACTGATTCACGAGTGGATTTTAATTCTTATTTTAAGTCTATAAACAAACGTTCAAATAAGACAGCAGCGAATAAATTGTCTAAACGTGTTTTTAAAATTGGCTGCTCCTCCGGGTGTGACAGACTCGTCACATGACAAACAACAACAAAGATGTCTGCTCTCTGCAAACCGCTGCTTTAAGAATTTACGTGCCTCATAAACCCGCCGTTTTTGCGATTACTTGAGCTGTATATTAACATTTCTCCTTGGAGGTCCTGCTTGATTTGGAGTAGAAAACCACACGGGTAATATTCTATTAATCTATTTCGCCAGCTAGCATATATAAATCCTAACGTTACACCTTTATTCCAGACCCATAGAAATATAAGTGTAGTCTTTCTGATCGAGGGCGTAGAAGGAATCTCATATTTGTTTTTCTCCCCCCACATTTTCTACTTATTTGATCGTTTCAGATATGAAGCTATTTAAAAAGGTTAGTGAAATGGTGCTCTGTAAAATTGCCATCTCTGGTATAGTAAAACAGATTTCATTAAGGATGATGACTGTAACATACCCATTTTATGTCTTATATTCCCATTTTTTAAGTTGCTCAACTATTATTACATCAGAAAAATGATGGAATTACTGTTTTTAATATGTCCTTTCATATGACAACTGTCTGCATATGGACTTTGGATAAACACTTTGATCCCTACTTAAGTGTTCACTAATCTACAGGCATGAATCTACGGCTAAATCTGAGCTAACCCAGCTGTTTGTCTTTCTTTTAAAGTTGCAACATGGATCCTACTGCATCTGGAATCTTCTGCAACAGAATGCTGAGCATGGTCAACTCAGAGGATGTAAATGCCATCATTCAAGCCCAGAGACACATGTAAGTTTTTGCTGCTTATAATCATACATAGTAGAGTAGATAACTAATAAAAAATAATGAATTGTTGATTAAATGGTAGATTGAAAATCACAGTGCATCCCATTTCTACTGGGTAAGATAACAGTAACTTCAGGATACTTTTAGGAAATTAACTAGATCTGTTTAAAAACAATTTTCAGACTCTCTTCAATTAACACAGAATACATTATATACATTATATTGTGTGTGTGTGTATGTATATTTTAATCTCTTTATCCAGGCTGGACCGCTTTGAGAAGACCAACGAGATGCTCATTAACTTTAATGGATTGTCCAATGTGAGATTGCAGCAGATGAACGATCGTTTTCTGCTCCATACTCGAACTTTAATTGAGATGAAGAAGGACTTGGACAGTATTTTCCGGCGAATAAGGTATGGCCTCTTTCCATGATCCAAATTAGAGCCTTTATATGCTATATATCAACGTGTTTGCAGGCACTCTTCTAATTAGTGAATTCAGCTACTTAAAGTCCCAAAGCTAATACAGGCTTGCAATTGTGCAAAAACATGGCTTGTTTAATCTTTATAGAAAAGAATAACCAGTTGAAGAAGATGTTCTGGAGCAGATACTTAAAGATAACATAATTTCACTCTGCCCATTGCCAAACTTTGGAGAGAAGGGTATAAGTTGAAATGGTTAATGTCATTAAATATTCCCAGCAGTGATCAAACATTGAGTGTAAAACCTTCCCTGAAGAGTTGAGTCTGTTTCTGCAGCAAAGGGCATAAGGGGACAAATTCTCAAAAGGTTTGAACATATATGGAATCATTTGAAATAATGAAACTCATATCTTTGCCTAGGACGTTGAAAGGCAAGATTGCTAAGCAGTATCCTGAGGCTTTCAGCAGTAAGTTTTGCCCTGACAGTTTTACAGTGATCATTTTCTGCAATCACACAAAATGTATTTATTTGTTGTCTATCTATCTATCTATCTATCTATCTATCTATCTATCTATCTATCTATCTATCTATCTACCTACTTATTTATCTATTTATCTATCTATCTAGATGTTCATGAGTCTCCCAGTTTGGAGGATGATGATGATGAATTTGACCCCATTCCTCCCAGTGTAGCCACCACTGCCACAACAACTGAACAAAGCACAGAGTCATGTGACACAAGCCCTGATGTTATATCACCGACAATTAGTCGCTGCTCTGAGGAATTTTCCCAGGAGAATATAGATACACCTACATCAGACAGCCCTGAGAGGCCAGTGTTGCTGGATGAGGGTCCAGATTCTGCTGAGATCTAAGATTTTCTTTCAACATCACTGCATATTCGAGATACTTCAGTACCTCACATTACTAGCTAACAAATGGGCTGCGCGGGCTGAATCTACAGTGTTTGCCAAATGTAATTTTAAACAGTTATTTAATTTAAGGTCCTTGTCACTTTTATTTTTTTCCACAATTTTAAGGTCTCAGTGGGTAATACTGTTACAGACCGTGTGTGTTTTACAATATCAGAATAAGAGTTTATTTATTTTTGTCACATTAAAGTAGCACCATCTAACCATCAATTCTCAGTTAGGGACAGTTTCGCACAAATCTGTGTTGTTTTAATGCAAAGTATGTGACTGAAAAGCAGGGGAAATGCTCAGACTGCTTAGCTTTTGTTGTTTACACCAGTAACCCATTCCTAGGTAATCTCAGAAAAAACTGCAGCACATAATTTTGTTTTCCCAATATTAATCTGTTACAGTTTTTCTTGAGAGTGCTTAAACTGAAAATGCTACAATAAATTTAGAGTAATTATGAAGATTTTATGGTACTTCTGGGTAATGAAGCAGCATTTAATTGAAGATATTCTCAAACTGACCTTAGTCTTTACCCTTGGGGGGAAGAAAAAAATTTTAATACCGTTTTATATGGTATACAAAGATATTGTACAACTCTTTTAGACCTCCTGCAGGACATATGTATAAAGGATGGTATACCTTTATATTCAAATCCACCAGGTTTTATGGCTGTATTATTTGTGCTTCTTATCATGTCATTAAACTAATTTTAATGTAAAACATGTACATTTGAATGTTGGTGTAGTTATAGACAGTAATTAATACAGTACTATGCAAAATCAGAGACTGCACTTTCTTAGATTAATCTGTAGTCCAAAAAACAAACAAAAACAACAACACACATTTAGCTTAAAATTACACATAAGCCTGATTGGCTCACTATAATAAAACAATAAAAAATAAAATTTAGTAGTTGAATTTTCATGATAGAAATAATCTGAAATACACCTCAAGTTGAAAAAAGTGTCCATTATTGAGTGTGTGAGTGAATGTGTGAGTGTGTGTTGCCCTGTGAAGGACTGGTGCCCCTTTTCTGTGTTGGTATGAATGTACACTGATACACTGAGAATGATATATATACTCACTCCATTCAGTACTCCATTCTCTGACCTCCACTGACCACACAGTAGCACTTTTTAGTTTTACAATTACAGACTGTGTTCCACCTGTTGCTATACATGGTAGACTAAAATCTGTATTTGCAGAGTTACAAAGTGCTCCTGTGTGGTCAGTGGAGCTGATAGAATAGGCAGTGAATGTAAAAACAATGAGGCTGTCTTAATGATATGCAAAGGAAACCCGTTATCACTAAACATCAGAAACACAGAAAGCACAGCCCGCTGGGGGGCGGTATACACTTTATACACATTGTAGCATTGGTACCACGCTGTTGACGGGGTACTACAACTCCCATAATGCAACAGCAAGGCGTCGTCACAACTCAACATCAACCAGCGTTCTGCTCGGATAAAACATTCTTACACTGCGTTTAATGATTCCTAACACGGGTTCAGTCGGGTTGGGTGCCAGTTTACAGCCAAACAAATGAATTAAAAACAGTATTCAAAGGTAAGAGTCCAGTCTTGCTAAATAGCTGCAAGTTATAGTTTTAAGCTTTAGTGTGGGTTATTGCAGGTGTTAGCTGCTGCTAGTTTAGCGTGTTCTGTTATTTGCGCCTGAACTCCACAAGTAGACTGTAGTAACGAATATGGATGAAAGAAATTTGAATATACTATGTTATTACTCTTGTTCTAATAAAAAGTGTAGAGAAACGCTAAGAGACAATAACCCGTTAGTCAAAGAAAATGAGTAAGGCTGTTTTACTAGTAGTATATTAGCCTTTGTTTGAGTTTGAATTGATGTTTGAAGGTGTGGAGAACTTCTTTAACATCTGTGAATGTGGCTTTTCTACAGCGCACTTACCTTTTATGCTTTTGTGTTGCTGAAAACAAGGACTGAATAATCATATTAGAGTCATATCAGTATCAACAAATAATTGTTGATAGCACCCTCTGGTATTGATTAAACATTTAAAATCGTATTGTGACTTAGTTAACTACATTTTTGCCTCCTTTCTGTACATATGGATCGGTGAGTATGCAATTAGTCCCACCCTCTGTCTCCACTGCCTTCAGGTCAAAAGGATTTGTTCATAATGTTTATGATGCAAGAAACCCTGGATGTCGGAATCTGCTGATTTCAGACTGGCTTTTTAGCACTATGGTTTCAAAGCATAAATGCTCCGCCATCATGCTGACTGCGTGTTTTGTGAATATGTCTTTTGCATATTAAAACCACCACATGGACATGTTCACAACTTGATTTTCACTGCGGTGGGATTAAGGAGGTATTAGAGAGATCAAGATTTGATCAGTATTTCATGATCAAATATCACTGTCATAATCTATTTGTTTCATGGGCATCTATATCTCTTACTCAGTGCCAATTATAATATGACATTATAACTGTTTTCCTCATTACAGGTTCATGAAGGTATTGGTGGTGGATTGCACCAAAGATGCGGCGATTGTCCCGAAAGAAAGCCCTCAACTTTGTGAAGGAGTTGGATGCTTTCCCCAAAGTACCTGAGAGTTATGTTGAGACAACTGCTAGTGGTGGAACTGGTGAGCAGTCCCAGTCATATATGAATTCCCTTTCGTGATCCGTTTTCAGACTTTCATGTCCTTAAACCTTTCTGGAGAGTAATGTGAACACAACAGTTTTAACAAATGAAAATGTTGTCTTTCTGCTAACAGTATCTTTGATAGCCTTCACTGCCATGGCAGTCCTGGCCTTTTTTGAGTTTTTTGTGTATCGGGATACATGGATGAAATACGAATATGATGTGGATAAGGATTTTACAAGGTAAGGGATTTACCCAGGTATATAATCTGTCGTCTTTCTATCTAATCTGAATCTTAAATAATTATAGAGAAACCAGGAGACCTGACCTTTTTCCCCTCTTTTTTTCAGTAAATTAAGAATCAACATAGATATTACAGTCGCAATGAGGTGCCAGTGTAAGTATTTTTTCCCACAGAAGGTTATGTCTCATAGTTTAGTGTTGGTTTTCTAGAAAACTTCAAGCAAAACTGTATATTATTAAAAGTCCACCATTATAATTTAAGATCAAGAGCAGATTTTATTTGTCCTTGGAGTTTAATTTAGTCACATAAGTTCACATAATAAAATAGCTTGTTTTGTAAACAGTGTCACCTCCATTGCATTTAATCTTGGGATTTTCTTGGTTTCTCCAGTTGTAGGTGCAGATGTATTAGACTTGGCTGAAACAATGGTAGCATCAGATGGCTTGCTGTATGAACCGGTGAGAACTCATCACTGTGATAGTTTATTAAAACTGTTGTGTATTTACTTTATTTTAACGTTTTCAAGAGATTTTATGGCTCTTTTGCAGGTTGTATTTGAGCTGTCCCCTCAACAAATGCGATGGCACAGGTAATCCAATAATTCTGTCCTGCTGTAGTAGCAAGTTATAATTCCAAGTAGAAAGTTACTGTAACATCCTGTCATTTCATGCCCTTTAGCAAATGTGGCTAACCAACAGCCAAAACTCACGCATACTTTACTCTGCTGGTCTTTCACTAGGACACTTCTGCTGGTTCAGAACAAACTGCGAGAGGAGCACTCACTCCAGGACGTCATCTTCAAGAGTGTCATGAGAGGAGTCCCTACCGCACTGCCACCAAGGTCAGCCCTCAGTCCCTTTGTTGTAACACATTAACATCATGGTTCAGGTACGGGGCACTTGTTGTTTATAGAAAATGTAGATTATTGGTAATGGAATTGATCAGTAAGCAATTAATAGTAAACTGGAGGGTTTGTTATAATAATAATAATAAATGGAATTTTTAAAGCGCTTTTCAGTAACCCAAAGACGCTATTTCCAACACTTGATGTGTACTTTTACAAAATGTAATTTGTTTTCTTCAGATGTGACAAACATTGAAATCATAGGCTACAACACTGAGTAATGCAAATCCCAAGTCATTGAATTGTTTTGAAGATGTAATTTTGCTCTAATTCCATCCTCGTAAGTTTACATTGTCACTCATTTATTGCAGAATTTATCAAATATGTAGCACAGGAAGGCTGTGATTCAGGTTTGGATGCTGATCTCTGGAGCAAACATTCATGATTTGTTGATGTGCATTATGTATATTCACAGATATCTGTGAGCAGAACACCATCCGTTGTTTACAATTTTGCAGTTGCACAAGAGTAATTTAGGTAATTTTCTTTTTTCTATTCAGAGAGGATGATCCCTTGCAGCCACTAAATGCATGTAGGATACACGGACATCTATATGTTAATAAAGTGGCTGGCAATTTCCACATTACAGTTGGCAAGTACGCATCTTCATCTCCTTGGCATTTCCTACTAAATCCCCCTGTACATCAACCACTTAATTAAATCTCTGATTATGTGAGGAATCATACATGGTCTCCAGTATTTTTTACCTCTTCAAGTCATAAATTAGTGTATCTGGTTCAAATTATGCAGGTAATATTTGGAACCAGATATTATAATGACAGCAGACTATGCTCAAGATTCCTATCTTGATCTGTGTAGCTGGTTTTATAGATGAACTTTGTTTGTTTTGTCACTTCTTTGCAGAGCCATCCCACACCCAAGAGGCCATGCTCACCTTGCTGCCTTGGTCAGCCATGAAAGTAAGTTTGTTTGTCTGCTTAACATTCCATTCCATTACTGTGTTTGTCATGGAAAATAAAAGAATTTGGATGATGATGATGCATTTGCACTGGGATACCCACTGAAGGTATCTTGGTATACATTTGTAGAACTATATTTTCAATGGTGGAAATGTATGTTTGGGAATATAATAATTAAAATGTTTTGCATAGGCCAACATCAAATTTGGTATGTGTATACAGTGTGTTTTTTCTTTCTTTTCAAGCTTAATTGAACTGATTAAGCTAATTAAACAACATCCCGTGTGTTTCTATCATCCATCCACAGCATACAACTTCTCTCATCGAATAGACCACTTGTCCTTTGGTGAAGAAATCCCAGGAATACTGAACCCATTGGATGGAACAGAAAAAGTGTGCACAGATCGTAAGTGGATTTCAAACGCTTGCTAACGGTGATATAATATTGAACGGTGTCCCACTACACCACATTGCTATTTTACATTAGGTGGCATTTGTAATTAGTGCTTATTGATGTCTAAATAAATGATTTAATATTGTCATTCTCAGTTCCTTTTGTTTCATGCCTCTACAAATGTCCTGTTGTTTTCTGGTTGGTAGATAATCAGATGTTTCAATACTTCATCACCATTGTCCCCACCAAACTGGAAACGTACAAAATCTCTGCCGATACACATCAGTACTCTGTTACAGAACGGGTAGGTCACGGGGGAAATAAATCTGTTTGGTTTGTAGGATTAAAATAAACATTTAAACAGAACATTTTAAGAAAACTCCAGGATGTAATTAGCAGCCCAGGTTTTCCAGGAAGACACCCATTAAAACTAACAATGGTAATGCTTATATACTGTATTGTAATTTAGAAAATGTACTTAATTTACACTGCATATGCATGAATGTCTTTTTTAACTTGTATTTAGATGTTTGTATATTGTGTATAGGTTTAATAAATCTGTTATTAAATTTATTGAATGTTTTATGAAAATTAAACAGTCATGACTGAAACTCAACATAGCAGTGTAATGAAAGACACTTGGGTGCTGTGTCTGCAGGAGCGAGTGATCAACCATGCAGCGGGCAGTCACGGGGTCTCGGGGATCTTTATGAAGTATGATGTGAGCTCCCTCAGTGTCAGAGTGACAGAGCAGCACATGCCATTCTGGCAGTTCCTTGTGCGTTTGTGTGGCATCATTGGAGGCATCTTCTCCACCACAGGTATAACACCAACATATCAGCTTCCTTTTGGTAATTTACCTAGGATGTGGAGAGGAGAATGACCTACATTTGAATAAGAGTGTTCTGTGGTCTCTTAGGTATGCTGCATGGCCTGGTTGGCTTTTGTGTAGATGTTGTCTGCTGTCGCTTCAAACTAGGAGTCTATAAACCCCAGAGGGTAAGTTGTTTATAAACTAGCTATTTATTTCCACCTCTTTGTCACTTTACAATTATAAAGCAGGTATATCTCTTAAGTCTTAAGACGCACAAACATTTTGAAAGGTCAAGGTGCACTTAGGAATAAATTTGCGTTGGATTATTTCATGGGCTGATAAGAAAGGAAAAAAAAAGCAGGAAGTATTTGTTTACTTTTTTGGCTTCTGTTTATTTTATTGTTTAATATTTTTTCTAGTATTATTCCATTAAAGCATTGTTGCCAGGTGGATGTCTTGTGAATTGCGATGAGGACAACTGTTGAATCATGGACATTTTTATCCATCAACTTGAATGAGTTTCTGTTTTGTTCTTGTAGATCAGTCTTTTCGATGGTCATGTGAACAGCCAAACACCTTTACTCTCTGAGAACAGTGAGCACTAGCATAACCTGGTCCTGAGAATCCTCCATCCAAGACGCAAGCACACCAGCAGTCCCCTGTATTCTCCTTGCCAACGTGGTACTGCAAAGGGCCGTCCTCTCTAAGCACATAACTGTAACTGAAACTGTAAGACACAAGTATCGCTTATTACCAAAATCATGATTTATAATTTCTTCCCCTCTAGACATGAGATGAATTATTTGTAAGAAAGTGGTCTGATCATAGTGCACATTCATTATCTGTAAGCGCTTATCCAATTCAGGGTCGTGGTGGGTCCGGAGCCTACCCGGAATCACTGGGTGCAAGGTGGGAACACACCCTGGAGGGGGCGCCATTCCTTCATAGGTCACATTCTATTCATTTTTATTTATTATTTGTAGTTTAATTTTTGTGCTTGTGAGGGGCAGTTAATTCATCTGAAAGGTCATCTTTTAAAGGAAAAAATCCATCAGGTACCAAAGGCAGACATGTGTATAACAGATTACTTGGTGTTCCTTTCATACAGGCTTGATTTTAATCAGGAAACCCTGTAAGACACAATGAATCATGGCAGTATTATGATTTGCTTTGAATTTAGATGGTGTTCAGATTTATTTGTTTAACTGCTAGGGGAGGATAAGGTTTTATCTGTTGGACACTTTTCTCAGGATAATGTAATGATATTTATTTTTATCCTAAATCATGTCATTGAGATGATGGTGGTTAAAAATATAATGTAGATAAAAATTCTTATCAGAGGAAATGTTTGTCTGTTTACAGTTGGCTCACTGAAGTAGTTTGCAGAGTACAGATATTACTTTAAATTACAGAATTCAGTGAGCACTGTAATATGAAATCACAAGGTTCCTGGTGGAATGTATTGGTAATGAGGTTTAATATTGGGGGAAAATCTGGCTCATTTAGTATAAATTTTGTAGGGAACAAAGAAAGCAAGAAACACAAATCCACTTCAGTGGTACACTGGCAGACTTTTCATATTCATGTATGCAGCTTATTTAAACCGGCACTTAATTCAGAGTTTATTTAATATGGTTTGTCCACCCAGTTCATCGACCATTAAATTTTATGAGTCAGGTTTTATGTCCCCCTCCATGTTTCTGACAGATACATCTGTTAGTTAGTAATATTGGCCAATTCTGAGTACCTGCTGTTTTATTAGTGAAATTATTTTGTGAAATAATCATTGGTCTTGTACCAATAAATTATTTTCATGGTCATGGCATCACATCTATTTAATTAAAGTGGATAGTGATTAAAAATTTCCAAAGTATATGTATTTTTTGGACTGTGAGACCCTTGAGGCTGAGACAAAAAAACCTGAATGTTACGTTAGATGACCAGTAGTTTTCATCTCCTACTTCAAGACCAAGATGCAGTGTAAAGCAATGACGGAGGCCAGAGATTAATAGCTTAACCACATTTTTAGTAAAAATATGAAGTTTGGACAAACACTGAATGTCCGGGTGATAACCAAACAAAACTTTACATCAAGAGAGTTTTGTAAATTTTGACAAGCAGGAGGAGACGCTTTAACTGTGATGTTTAAATGTGAAGAATGTAATCAAAAAACACTTTTCCTCAACATCTGCTGCACTCCAGTCTTTTTGTTTGCTGGAAAAGTGTTGGATGTGAAGACTAGTCTGTCAGTAAACGAGTAAAATAAAAAAAAAAAAGGCTTAGTCAGACATGGTAGGATTCCTCTCTCTGCTCAAGGCAGAAAAACAGCAATGAGCTTTCCAAATGTTGAAAATCATGAAAAGAAAGGATGTTTGTTCAGTTTCAAACAAGTTTATGTGGTAAATCGAACTGAATAAATACTTACAGAAAAGTTCAATTTCAGCCACGTACAAAGAGCAAAAAGAGTTTCTGAATGTAATCAAACCAGGGAGAACTGCAGTTGCCCACAACAGTAGTCGTTCCCTTTAAATGGGCGGGTCCAAAACAAATACAACTACCAGACAAGGATTGAGGCTAGATTTGGAGGAAATAAATTAGGGTGGCATGACTTGAGTCCATGAAGTAAATATCTATGTTAAAAACTTTGAAAATGCTATAGAAGGCAAGAATCTGCATTAAGGGTTCTCACTGTTTGGCACCAGTTTTAAGGTGAAGGTGGAAGGTAGATGTTGGGGATTCAAGTGTTTCTTCTCGACGAAGGAGGCTGCCAAACTTTGCCCAATATGAATGGCCATATTTTGGCCACCAACTCAGCAGAAATGTGTGCAAAGCCTAAGACATCGACCAGTTCCAGCAGACCATTGCCAGCTTCTACTAGGCCATGCCCAATTCAGTTCTCAAATAAAAACAACCTGCTTCACCACAAGGATATTTCACTGCTTCTGTCCCTCAGGATCAGCTCCACTCCAAACCCCTCTGGGCCATAGAGAGCATCCGTCCAGAGCATTTCCAGATTATGAAGAATGAGATTCAGCATACTGCCTCCAACTCTTTGAACCTCAGCAAAGTCAGGCCAGACGAATCTCCAGTTCCTCTCGATGAACAAGACTTAGCTTCGTTAGTCAGTCCCTGCAAAGCCCAGCCATAGAAAGAGAACATAATTACTCAAGGAGCATCCAGACTACAAAGCATGGGCAACTGTGGCAGTATTTTCTTTAAACACCTTTTACTGTGGCTCACTACTGTACTCAAATATTTATCATACTGTACCATAAATGTCCAAATTTCAGCTTTGGCCCATTATTAATCCCTGCAGAAATGCACAAATGTTCCTATTACACTAACATACTAAAACAGTTTAAGTCTATCACAATGGTAGGAACATTGCTTGGTACATTCATTCATTATCTGTAACCGCTTATCCAATTCAGGGTCACGGTGGGTCCAGAGCCTACCTGAAATCATTGGGAGCAAGGGAATACACCCTGGAGGGGGCGCCAGTCCTTCACAGGGCAACACAGACACACACACACACATTAACTCACACTACGGAAACTTTTGAGTCACCAATCCACCTGCAACGTGTGTTTTTGGACTGTGGGAGAAAACCTACACAGACACAGGGAGAACACACCAACACAGACATTCACCTGGAGCGGGAATCGAACCCACAACCTCCAGGTCCCTGGAGCTGTCTGACTGCAACACTACCTGCTGCGCCACCGTGCCACCCTTGCTTGGTACAGTGTATATGTAATTTGTATGGTTCTGGTTATTAATGACCTCAACAACACAGATTCCCCCTATGGAGTACATTTGGAAAACTTGTCATTGATTGTGCAGCAACCTGTGGTAGATTGCTAAGATCAGGATCCTTAAACTGCACCATGCTGGACATTCTTTCTCTTGAGCAGTAGTAGATGGTAGATGAACGTCTTTCCATCTGCTCCAGATATTGCACCCCACCAGAGCTGGAAGCATCACAGACTGCTAGAATTGGACAATGAAAATATCTTCCACATTCTGGAGTCTCCAAATGCTTTCTGTTCTAAAGTGGACAAAGTAAAGGCCGTTCTCTGTGCCTATCAGGAGCAGCAGCAGATGCTGGCAAACCTCTTTCCTCTAATCCTTTATGTGCTGCACCCTACCAGAGCAGAGAAAAGCACCAGCATCCTCCTGGAGCACAACAATTCAGATAACCCATTGCTGGAGACTCTGAAGTGTACTGTCAAACACAAAATAGCCACAATCTGAAATATGTTGCCTTCAGCTTGATGGAACTGTAGGATTCCCTGATACCAAGCAATGGAAAAAATGTAGATAACATTTATTATTAAAAATGTCTTAAAATGGGAATTTGTTCCAAGATTATTACTTCAAACAAATATCTAATCAATACATTTAAAAAGTAGTATAATCCATTGATTTTTGTAAAGTTTATTCCAAGTCATTTTTGAAGTATTCATTGTGACGCTTTGACCCTGTACAAAAAGGCAACTGGTATTTTCATGATTCAGGCGCTCATATAACACAAAGCACAAAGAAAAAATTGAAAAGAAAGTAGAAAAAGCAACAACTATACAATATACATCTTTAAAGACATAATTTACAGGATAATTTATTATAATCTCTTTGCCAGTAACAAGAAAATAATATTCAACATATAATTTACAATAATATATAATTCCACTATAATGTACATGTATAATGTATAATGTATGCTGGGGAAGATAATTCCAGGACAAATCATAAAATACAATATTAACAGGATATACGTCTGACTCCTGGTCTGTGCCTCCTCAGCTGAAGAAGATGTCTCGAATGAGCTGCAGGGCGTCAGGGTCGGGGTCAGTTCTCAGAGACTCATCCTCAGAGTCAGACTCCTTCTCCAGAGCCCGTAAATGAAAAGGAAGCTGGTCTTTAGTGTCTGATTTTGTACTTGATCTTTCTTTCTCTGTAGAGGTGATATATGCCAGGGTCTCCTGCTCAGCAACATTCAGATCTGAGTCTGATATACAGCTCCTCTCCTGAACGTCTGAGTCTGGCTCTTCTTCTGAATCTGTCTCTGGAATAATGCTCACATTTTCAGTTTCCACTGGACAAACTTTTGCTCTCTGCAACAAAGAAAACCATGTGTAAGTCTTTCATATTCAGTCATGCACATTTTTTAATCCGTGACCAAAATTTCTTCATTCAGTCCTAGCACCTAACCCCGAGATAAAGGCACCGAGCTTTTACAAAACAACACGTGCTTTTCAATTAAATAAACCTACCTTTATTCCATTCCTCTTTAAAACACTTTGTGTTGTGTCCATGAGCTCAACTTCATTCATCCAGTACAACATCTTCCTGTTAAAGATAAGAATCTGTTTTCAAATCTGAACAGAACACGCCCCACAAACCTGTAGAATAGCTGTTTGACTAAAAATCCTTGAGGCTCATTTAAAATCCCATCCAGGCAATCCATTAAACCCCTAAAAACTCACTTGTGTTCATTAGAATTATTCATCCATCATTCACTGTCTGTACGCACACACTCACGCCTATGGACACTTTTTAAATAGATTATACATCTACAAAGGTTTTTGGACCGTGGGAGGAAGCTGAAGCACCTGGAGGATAACCATGCAGACACAGGGAGAACACACTAAACTCTGCACAGACCAGGGCTCAAACCCACAACCCCAGGACCCTGAAGCTGCATGACAGCAAAGCAAATTGCTATACCACCGTGCAACCCAATTCAGAAATTATTTATAAGAAATATTCACAAGTGGCTTAGTTGTAACCCTACACATGCCCGTTCATTCACTGTCCCTAGATATAGGCTACTGTTTAACTATCCCCACCTCTATCTCGACTCACCCCCTCCAATGCTGACCTGCAGCTAGAAAGCACCCCATTTTGAGTTCACGGGATTGGTCCCTGAGGTTTATGATGTAAAAAAACCCTGGCGGTGTGAATTCGCTTTTGATACTCTGTCATAAGAAACAGTTTAAAAGCAGAAATGCTCAGGCATGGTGTTGACTGCATATTTCTCTCAGAAGTTATCTAGCAAAATTCATCACTTGCATGTAATACAATTAAAACCAGATTTACACTGGAGGGACCTTTACGTTACCTTTCGGGACGTTTTCTTTTCCTTTCCCTTGTGTGTGTTCCTACTGTTTTTCTCTCGGAGTGCTTCTCACACGAAGTCATCATCCAGGAAGGGAGACTGCGTTTTACAGACATTACAGGGCAGGTTTTAACGGAAACACCTCGGTTTTATGTCAATAATTTACTCTATCTCTGTTACTGTGCGGCGCTTCACACAACAACACTCGCTGTTACTGAGTCTGTTTCATGGCTTTGTTTCCTTCACAACACTCTCTACCTGTGAGCCAATGTTAGAACTCAGGAAGTACACTACCAAGGGAGTATCGAGCCATTTGAGACGCGCTCTCTCAAACCACATCTCAGAAATACACAGACACTCGGCCTAGAGCGCCATCAAGGGGCTTGGGGAACAGACAGCTTCTATCTGAGGAGGTACGATATATGTTCTTTAATATCGAGCCATATGTAAAATATATTTAAACATTAGAAATCTCCTTGTGCACAAAAAGAAGGTAAATTTTGATTTGCACAATTACGTCTAAAGCTTAAAGATTAAAAAGCCTTTGCATATGTATTAAACAGAATTGTGTAGGAAATACATTCCTAATAACTCCTAAAATTCCTAAAAACTCAAATATCTTCCTAAAAGCAGCAAGTCTTTTGATCTGAAGATTCTTACAATGCCACAATGGTGCCACCTAGAAGCCTGAATGGAGATTTTGTACTAAATCTATTACAACATGGGCCCCTGTCTGGAAGCATAAACAGGGTCATTCTAGGCACTATAAATATATTATTATTATTATTGACGTTATAGAGCCAAATGTTTTGGTCACGTATACCAGTAAAACATATATCAGTCCCTAAACTGATGCTGGATGTACTCAGATGTTCCACTGAAGTTCACGCAGTACTTCAATCATTTCAAGCTGCATCTTTTTCTAATTAGTAATATTATTTTTTACTTTTTTGTCCAAATTACAGTATGTTACGTTATGGATTTTAGCCTGCCGTACCTAGTCTGTTATTGAAATGCCACATAGACTGTAGTAAAGTGAAATTTCACCCCATTGACGGCCATTTTGATGTCCTCCCTTTCTGACAGTTTCCTATGGGATAAGCTGAAGTGGCATTTGTAAAGCAGAACGTATCATCAGTATTGACCTCACTAATGTCTTTATTGTTGAATTACAGTTTTAAGCCTTTCCTAGAAGAGTAGAGAATGTTACTCCTTCAAAATACCTCTCAATACTTCACAAATTTCTGGAGCCAATCATGGCCCTTGATATTACATATATAACTTACATGACGTATTCAGCATAGTCTCTAAGCCCCTAAATGAAATTTAGTAGTTATCAGGACGTGATGATATGCTGTTTATTAATTTTCAAAAAGCTACAAAATACAACTCTCATTTCTGAGCAATTCCTTTATTTTTTTGTTGTCCAGTACCTTTGACAACTGCTCACACTCAGAAACAGACATGAGTATAATGAGTACTATAAAATGAATACTTTACACCATGTCAAGAGTTTATTTGACAGTGTTTCAGAATATCATACAGGTAAACAAGAGTTTAGCAAAATTTAATATATCCGCACTGTTGCATTTCATAAAAATATTTGATCACTTAAGTCTTTGAAACTATCAATAATACATTAAACCATATTTATAGGAGTACAGCTGTACAAGGTAAATACACATCTAACACTACACAGTAATATCGATCTGAAATGGGCCTCTTCAACGTGCCATCTTTCACAGATTCAATATTTTCCTTAGTAATATAAAAAATTTTTTTGTTTGTTTGTTTCCTTTTTTCCCCACAGCAGGCAGGATACAGCTTCAATAGTAAAAGCTAGAGCTGTGCAATAGATGCTCTTCTCTTTCTCGTCCTTTCTCCTCATGTAAACAGCAATTACATCTAGCACACTGCACCCACTCGTGAATCGATAACCGGTACAAATGGATGTGCTAGGTTCAAAACTAGCAGGAGCTTATGAACAGGGAGTGTTTTTATTGTAGCACATTTTTTTCTACCCCACCCCCTAAAAACCAGTGCACTGAAACTCATATTTGATTCGATTTGGTGAATATCATACAGGTCTGTGTACAGCTTTAAACTTCTGTATTAGTTACACTCCTTAGTGCTGTATTGGGTTGGCACAGTCGTCAGGCTGAGAGGAAAGCAGCAGAGGCCTGTGTATTTTAAGCTAATTGAACTGTACATGAAGGCAAACCAAAGAGAAGTGTTTTTTTATACGGCACAAAGTCCTCTTTCCCACCAGAGTACAGCATAGGATCCATCAACATGAACAAGAACTCATCATTCTGATACATTACTGTTTCTTCTTGATGCTTATTTTGAGTATCGGTGAAACAGAAGACTGTAGCTTGACAGATTGACTTTAGATTGAAATTGCATTTTTCAAATAGCAAAAACCACAATTTCATCAACAGTGCACAGAATGTAAGTGGAGAAAGTGACCTTGTAACCTGTCTGAAGATGAGCTGCATCAGTCAGAAGCAACTAAACTCTCATGTGCTGGAACATCACAAGCATCACTAACTTGCAGCCTGTCACAACATCCTCAGCATTCAATCCTTAGTAAATTTTTCCATCCTAAGCTTCTTGGCCAAAAAACAGACCTGGTCCTTCATTTGTAAAAAATAATCTTAATTTCTCAATTAAATTGCAGTTACAATATAAATCAGAAAAATCACAATTACCTATTTCCTCCAAATCTTTCGGCTTTAGACTAAGCAACGCTGTTTAACCCTTCACGGTCAGGGAGGAGATGCAGCTGGCTTGAATTGCTAGAGCAGTGATAGCTGGGATTCCAGACCCCCAGCCAGTAGTGGTGGAGTGGAATCCACAGAACAGAGCAAAAGCCAATGTTTGAAAGTGAAGATCTTTTGACATTACCAACTTAACCCCACTTTACTCATCTTTTCTTAAGAGAGTATTCATTAGTTCTGTGGCAAAGATCATCTTCACTGGTAGAGCAAGTACCACAATTTCTAATTAAGATAAGGGTTTGTATGATATCTTACTAAATGTGAGAGTTTCTGGGAGTCAGGCTCTGTATTATCTGTTGGTTTTGTGACAGTAGTTTGCTGAAAAGAAGACACTTTCTGTAAAAGCATCATTAATGTGGCATTTCAGGAAAATGCCGCAAGATAAGATAAACTTTATTGTCCTGAAGAAAATGTCTCTATGCCTTTTTCAAATTGTGATTCTATTACAGTGTAAAAGAATTTTTAAGGAACCTGAGTGTTTTCAAATATTCAGTTCTCTGAATTTCAAATAGTAAGTTAAAGGAAAGGTTCAGTGAAAAATCAAGAGGAGTGGCCAAATGTGGCTTCTTTAATTTAGCGCTGGAACTACCAGTGTAACTTTGCCGGCATGTTTTGATGCAAAAATACTTTCCATAAATCCATCCTAAACCTTCTCAGCACGGTCAAAATACAGATTTACAAGACAGATTACACTATTTCCACTGATTATTTAGGACTGCTGGTTACTGGCTCAAACAAGAGGGCAGTCATTTTATATTAAAAATAACCAATCGTTCTGCTCTCGCATGTAGATCACTACCTTCTGTCTGCACCCAAATGCATTCTGTCAACTTACTATTTGAAGTGCAATAAAACCTCATTGTAAAGCACTCAGCTGAATCAATTTTACACTGTGAAACTGATTATATTTTACACGTCTTTTCAGACCGTGTTATGTCTTGCCACGGTTTTTAAGAAAATAATAGAATAAAAAACTCTTTGATATAATTCCAGTACGAAGAGAAAGCTGGATGGAATGAGTAGGTCACAACTGCCGTCTTCTCTCTTTTCGTTATAGCGCCTACAGAAGTAGTTCCATACTAAAACAGCCACCGGTCTATTGGACCACTGATAATATAAAGTACTGTGAATATTTGCCTGGAGCGATGTATAATTTGAACAATGTTTGAACTCAATATCCACAAACAGATGCATTGTAAGCTTGAAGAAAAGCAACAACTTCTACGGTTGTGTGTTTTAATGAAATACTGAAAAACTAAACTCTATGCTTGTTCAAAACCCAATCGGATCCACGTTACTCAACCTTTTGGGTTGCCTCGATGGACAACTGATTTTCTGCTGTAAGGCACTCTGCCCCACGCAACTGGGTCCCCCATTCCTTTCATACTCCCATCGCTACTGCCCCAACATCCGGAGTCAAACACCTTCTCGTCCCCTTCTTCTTCACAAAGGGAGCATAGTTAAAACAAAACACTGGAGCTTTTCTACTCTCTGGATGTTAATCTCAACCCACGGCTTCCATCTACCAAGGTCCCTCCATGTTAGTGCCCTTGAGGGAAGGGAGTCAAGGGAGGGCTGCTCATCAGGATTGGGACGGGGCCCCAGCCCCACAGTGGTGTGGTTCATGAAGCACAGTACAGGGAGAATGAGGCTGGAATAACACACTGAGGCTTCAAGGAGTCCTGCAAGAAGAGTCGTGAGCAGGTTTGGTTCGGTACAGTCCACAGTCAGGTTAATACTGAGCTGCAAAAAAATTCTGCCTTCATAAATGGACTGCATTTCATAGTAATAGTAATAGTAGTACCACATGTTCCTTAGTTTCAGAGATACTGCAATACAGATGGATAGAGCTACAAGTCTTTATGATTGGGTCGCTAACTGATATGTTTTTATATGATGTTTTATTTCTCCCCCTCTCCTCCTTAGTGTTACTAAAAAAAAATTTCCTTCCACCTCAACCTTTTTATACCAATTGCTCTCATCCGAAAAAGCACTGCAATGGTTCACTTGGCCCTGTTTTTATCCTTCACACCAGGGCACATCAGAAGGTCTACGGTGGATTCACACTGACAAAAAAATGAAACACAACACTCATGTAATATTTGAGTTCATTGCGGATTCTTCGGTGGCCTGGGAATCCCCTTTCATGCTACACATAGATATCTGAATTGTCACCTTTCTCTTGTCACTGGTTGCTTCCACTGCTTCAAGAGCCAGGAAGGAACACAAAAGAATAGAAAAAATAAAGGACCTCTACATGAGGAACCATATGAAGGGAATGGTTCCCTTTTAGATGGTGGGAGGAGCAGAATGAGCGAGGATCCAGTGGGCAGGAAGGCCAGATGTGAAGAGTCCGGTCTGGTCTTCTTGGACAGTGTTTCTGCTATGGATCCTGAATCAAACTGAGCCAGGCTAGAGCTGCCATTAAATCTGGCTGGATGACACCACCAACATGTTTTTTCTTTAAAAAAAAAACACAGCCCTGGATCACGCAAAGCTATAGGGATGCAATCCTTCCCTTCATCCTTGGACGTCATGGGTTGTCACGCGCTGTTTGCGCTCGTTTAACTCCCCCTTGTCCTCCCTTTGTTCTTGCCGTCCTGTCTGGTAGCATCTTTACAGCACAGCTCTTCTGGATGGACCTGCCACCCCTTCTCTGTGTGCAGCTCCACAAAGCTGCACCAGGCGGAGCTGGCCTCCAGGGAGCAGCTTGTCTTGTCAGGAGCGGTCATGCAGTGCCTATGAGGGGGGCCGGCAGGGGGCCGGTGGGACGGAGCAGAGGCTGGGTGAAATGGTGGGTGATGGTGAAGGGTGTTGAGTTGCACTAGTGAGGCGACACTACTTTCTGCAAGGCAGAGGGGGCTGCAGGGACAGAACTCCGGGGGGCGGCACCGTCTAGTGGAAAACATAAAATGACAGTTAATGGCCTGCATAGTTTTAAACAGACAGAACTAAACAGTGCTAAACTTAACAAATAATGTCATGCTACTGTGCAAACTGGAATCACATTCAGGTGCGTTACTCTGCTGAAACCAGAGACCACCCTTCATGGTTTTAATGTCCTTTCAAGACCACTATCCAAGAAGGGAACAGAAACTCACATTTTTCCTGACAATTACCCAAAAATGTATGCATACATATCTTTTTGGAAGATCAGTGGAACGTTGCTTATTTCACTGTGTACTCGTATATAGTTGTAATGAGAAATATAAAGCCTCTTAACTCATTTCAAAATGTTCTGAATTTAGTTTGCATTTATTATTTTCAGGAGGTTTACTTCGAGTTTCTCAAAGACGTTCATTTTTTTGACATGTGTCACAAACCCTTTCTAAGGTCTGGAACGTTCCCTACACACCTTTATCCTTTAATTTAAATCGTCATGTCCCTTAGTGGCATTTACTGAACATCCTGGCTGCAGCCACATGACACTCTGTGAGTTTGTGTACGTGTGACCTCATTTACAGAGTGACAGTGTGCTTGGTGCATACGTAGATACCATAGAAATGCTTATTTTAAAACCATATTTACAGGTTTGTTGTGATGCTTACATTGCAGTTGGATTTTAACCCAAAAATAATTAAAGAATACGGCAAGTTACTGTTTTATATTCCTTATAATTTGGCTTTATGGTGAACTGAGTTATTATGGGTTAAGAAAAGTCCTGTTTTCTCTGTATCTTTAAGTCATTTGTTTTGTTTTGAGCTTCATCTTTGAAATGGCCTGTCTTTTCACATATTCCGCTTTGACTTTGCCCTTTCTTAGTGAAGTGGTGTCTGTAATCTTCTCTGAAATAGCTCTTGAAAATGAATTATCTTCTGCTTAATGCTCTTTTTGAGAAGAAGCTAAATAAATGAATGGTGCTCCCTGGTTTTGCACAGCACTCTGTCTACCCTATGGACAGATAAGGAAGCATCTTCACTCAAACCCAGAGCTGAGTCACAGATGTTCCTATGATTCAGACCATGTCATGCACACTCCTGTCCTTAACAACACATTTCAAATACAAGTAGTAAGTGATCTAAAAGGATAAGTAGAAGTAGAAACAGAAACATGCAAGTTGTCACAAACCGTGTCTTTAGAGTGTCCCATTATGAAGAAATAGGGAGAGGCAAGAGTGTCGCTTTTCATGCACATGGAAAGATTGGAAGGTACCATTCCTACAAGATAGGGAGTAAGATAGGGAATCTAGAGCATTACTGGAAATAGAGAAGAAGCAAAGAAAAAGAAAGAATAGAGGGGCTACTACATTGTCAGAAAAAAGGAACTGTACAGTTACATTTCTGTTCACTAAAGGTACAGACAGTACAATGGAGGCTTTAAAGTCCAAGTGTGTACTCTAAAGGTTAAACTACATACACCGTTATAGCAGAAAAGTGAATATTCACAATTATTTATATTACAGTTTAATTACAAAAAAGATAGGAAGAGAAATGATCTTAAATCTAGTTTCATATCCAATATTATTCATTACTTACAAGACTGCTATAATATTAAGATATTTGAACCAATTCCTAGACCATTATTTCTTGTTTTAAGTCATTTTATGGAGTGAACCTAGTTTATTCCATTAGCAAACTACTTGACCTGTTTCGCAAAATAACTCTTGAAACAATTCAAATGGTCTGACAATGGAATAAGAGAATTGTTCTGGATGAAACAAAAGAAACTTTCTAGAAATAGGGTGAATAATATGCTTACAATAATCTCATGAGGCTTTATTGTCTCATTTTAAGATATTTTCCTTTATCTTACGAGGGTGGCACAAGGACAGTGTCATTAGGGGCAGGGACAAGGGATGTGAATTTTGATTTTCATACAGTGACATGTAATCAGCACGTAAAGCAGAGCTGAATCTGAGGGATGCTTGACAGTTTAGAAATATATTTGCACATTTTTAAGCAATTTCTATTTTAAAAAGCAATACGATTCAGTTGTTAATGAAAACAAGGTCTTGGCGTGTAGTTACTCTTTAAGAAGATATAAGAAAGCGACTTGATGAAATAGCACATGTAAAATTGATGCTGAACACTTAAAAATCTAAAATTGCAATCATGTTCTTTAACTAAATGTACTGAAGACAGACTCCTGAAGGGACCACCCAAATGAGATGAAAAGTACCATTCCAGTGATATTTTTTCTGAGAACATACTAGAACCTAACACCTTATCTCTACTGGCCAGGGTTCAGACAGGCCACAGTAGGGCTGACGATATTCTGGCATCCCTCCATTGTCATTAGACCCTGTCCAAGCCTCCAGAACCTTGCTGAAACTGCGTAAAATCAGCAAGCTTTTCCTTCCCGACCCAAATCAAGAGGGGTGAGAATGAAGCTGATTGGCTATGGACCAGAGATCTGCATGTCACCTCACATACATATGCTTCATGTTCAGCGAGGTGATAGAAGCAAAGTTAGCCAAACACACAACAGACCACAACAGGTCCAGTCAACAACAGATTAGCCGACCTTGAGCTTGAGCTCCAGTTTTCTCCCCCGAGGAAGCAGCTGTTACATTTAACTTGCCTTAATTAAAGTTACTAACTTTATCAGTCAAAGACAAGTTTGTATTAATGCTCATGTTCTTGTGTACTTTTCATTTACAACACAGAGAGCAGCCAAAACACCGCAGACTATACAGACGAGCCAAGTCTGTGGGCTGAGTGAACAAAGAGCCAGTAGGATAAGAGCATAAGATTAGAGTCAGTTTAGAAGTGAAATCTACAATAAAAAGCCTTAGATGAGAGCTTCATACAGATGCAGGATAAATAACCAGCAATTTGACCAAATTTACCAAAAATGTAACAGAAATCTACCTCGAGAACCTACAGCAAGGGGTTTAAAGGGACACTAAAGCCAAAATTAAAAGTATAACTTCTGCTCAGTATTTGGTAAAAATGTTTATTTACTTATTACTGTGGTGCTGCAGTAGTCCTTAGGGTAACATTTTCCAGTGTAATCAGTAGTCAGTATACAATTAGACTTTATTTCAAAGTTGGAAAGTTTCAAAATCAACAAATTAAAATCATAATAAAATATCTCATTATATACAAACACAAAACTGATGTTGACTTTTCAAGTTTTCCGTCTGCATTTGCAATAGAACTGAATACTGATTTATTTTTGTTAATCCAGGTGATAAGTCAAATGTAATGTGTGTTAGCTCTACTCTAAAGTTACAGTTTTGGGGATATATGCAAAGATCAACCATAACATTATGACCACTTCCTTGTTTCTACACACACTGTCCATTTTCTCAGCTCCACTGATTAATACAGGAGCACTTTGTAGTTCTACAAATGCAGACTGGAGTCCATCTGTTGTTCTATATACACTGTTTGCGTCCTTTCACCCTGTTCTTCAATGGTCAGGAATCCCAGAGGACTACCATAGAGAAGGTACGATTTTGGAGGTAGAATAATATCAGCGTGATATGATATGATGTGGTGGTAGTGTGTTAGTGTGTGTTTTGCTGGTATAAGTGGATCAGACACAGCAGTGCAACTTGAGATTTTAAGCCCTCAGTGTCTTTGTTGGATTGAGAATAGTCCACCAACCCAAAATATATAATATATATCATAAAAATATATAGCCAGCAGCGTCCTGTTTCCACTGATGAAGCACTAGTGGATGAACACCGACTCTGCAGCAACCGATGAGCTACTGTCTCTGACGAGGTGGACCAATGAGGTAGGTGTGTTTAACAGAGTGGACAGTGAGTGGACACAGGTGTTTAAAAACTCCAGCAGCCACTTATATCAGAACAACACACACAAATACATTACCACCACATCAGTGTCACTGAAACGCAGAGAATGAACCACCTGCCAAATCAGACCTGTTTTGTGGTGGTCTTGCGGGGGCCCTGACCACTGAAGAACAGGAAGAATGGAGGAAAATAAAGCATACACAGCAAGAATTGAACTATAATTTGTAATCATAAAACTACAAAGTGCTCCTATATGGTCAGGGGAACTCAGATAATGGACAGTGAAGGTAAAAATAAAGAGAAGGTCATAGCTTTATGGTTGATATCCCACCCAAAACTTCAGGAGTCAACTTTATGGCACATTTCTCTATAGTCTCAAAAGCAGATGGTGTGCTGATTTAAAAAAAAATAATAATAATAATTAAATCGTTTTCATTTTTTTAATGCAGTGATGATATGTTATTGTGTGGCAACTATAGTGTTGGTGTTAATGGTGATACCCACCATATTCAGGCACCTGTCCAGTGCCCCGTTTCAGCAGCAAACGGACCCTGCGACCACCTGCCTTGATGAGCTCGATGGCACGGGCATGACTCATATCTCTCGTGCTCTCCCCATTTATCTCAATGATCTGATCACCCACCTATACACACACACACACACACACACAGCCTTTGAGAAATGCTTAATTTTCCTTTTGATCATATATTCTGTCTCTCCAAGCCTGTGCACGAATGCCTCCATGCCTTCTGCAAATAAATTACAATGTCCAGATTCATTTATAGAGCGCTTATATAGGAGGATCTAAGATGTACAACTCAGCCTGGGGTCATACTGCTATAGTCACAACCCAGTCTGGAACACAAGCTCATGCACACTGCAGTGCTGCAGAGGAAGATCATGCCAAACGGACCCTCATTCTGCCGTTCCGGATCGCAGGACCATCCTCGGCCAGCCGCAATACGAACAGGTCCATCTTGTACTCCCTCCCTCCTCTAATGCTGAAGCCAAAGCCCTTCACACTCTTCTCCAGCTCTACAGTGAAATAGTCATAGTCCTGCATAAACACAAAAACACAAGACATTGTTCAGCACGCTGATATATTTTCATTAGTCTTTACAACACCAGCCCACCGTAGTAAACCTGTGGGGTTTTGGAGAACTCATTGGTGGAAAGCAGTCATTACACACAACGTGGAAAAACAATTTATGAGATGTGTAGTCCTACCTGTGGCCTGTAGTCTGTGACTGAATGTTGTCTGTAGTCGATGAGAGGAGGGGGATGTCTGTAGTCCATAGTTGGAGGCTGTCTGTAGTCTGCTACTGGTGGATGTCTGTAGTCCACAGGAGGCTGTCTGTAGTCTGTGTACGGGGGCTGGCATATGTCTGGTTTAACATCCTGCCGAGCTTTAACCTCTGACCTGTAGATGCCAACATGTTCCAGTTAGAAGAAAGGCTATATGACAACAAATCACAGTTTAGGGCTTGATACTGGTTACTAAGAAGCACTGATGTATTATAAAGTAGATGCAGTGTACTGTAAATGTATGTATTACATTATCCAAATATTTGTCTGTCATTCAATACTCTGAGTCTCTCCAGTGCCAGGTATGGCTGTTCCATCTTAAACATAAAAGGGCTGCCACCACAGAGCCTTAACATAACATAACATAACGTAAGCTCTGGGAAAACTAATTTTCATCCGTCTTTGAGCAAGAACCAAGTTTGCCAAGTCTCAGTCTCTCGTCTTTCGCGATGCATAAATCAGAGCAGACCTGAGCTAGGCTTCAGTGTATGGTTGCTGAAGGGCTCCCTGAGCGGAGAGACATGTTTTATTGAGCAGATATCCACAGGTAAATAATTCAGAATGAAGACTTAAGCGATGTTACACAACCCAGTGAGAGAAAAGGAGAAGTGGTGCTTGCTTGGGGCAAACCTTTTCAGCACCTCAGGCCCCATGGCTCAACCCCAGGATTAGTGCAAAGGAATTATGTGCACACCAGTGGACAAACCACTCGCTGGTCTGCTGGTGTAACTAATGGGTCTCGGACTTGACCTAAATGTTTGCCAGCCCAAAGAACAACAGGAGCTGTCCAAGTCGAACAACATCCAATCATGCAGTCTGTTAGTGAGAAGGTATGAGGCCAGTAAACAAGGGGGCACCTTTATTTCATATCTCGGGCAGCAAAATAATCTCAAACTGTAGCTAGTCTTAGTTTATGAAATTAAATGGTCCTCTCTAACCATCACATATGATATACAGTAGTGTGAAAAACAATCATGGCATATATATATATATATATATATATATATATATATATATATATATATATATATATATATATATATATATATATATATATAAAATAATAATATTAGGGAATCAGATTACATTTTTAACAAAATATTTAATATTGTCTACACGGTTCCTTCATTCATAGTCTGTAACTGCTTATCCAGTGCAGGGTCCAGAGCCTACAGGGAATCACTGAGCACACAGCACGAACAAATGCTGGATGGGGTACCAGTCCAACACTGTGCCAGAGCAGCACTACCTGCTGCCAGGGTCTGATAATTTATTAAAATAAATACACAAACTGAAGCTGTATCACCAAAACAAAAATGTCTGAATATAAGACATGGCTCAGTTGTCCTAATGAGTAGTAAAGAGTGTACCTGCTGTCATGGAGGTAGAGTTGAGGCGGCACCGGGACGGGAACCCCAGCGATGGTGCTGAGCTGGACACCTGGAACTATGGGGACGCCTGAAACAACTGGAACAATGGGAACGCCCCCAACAACTGGAACACCAGAAACAACGGTAACTCCTGGAACACCAGGAACACCCTGGTCCATCCCAGGGCCTGGCTGGCTCACAGCTGGGCCTGACTGCACTGCCTCTAAGAGAGGCTGACTTCCAGATGGGCCGCTCTGGGTGCCTCCAGGGCTGGATTCCAGCTGCTGGAGGCAGGACTGAACTCCTCCAGGGACTGGCTCTAGCAACTGGGGACTGGGCTGAGTAGTAGCAGGGCTAGGGTGGGGGGCTGGGGGGCTTGGGTGGGCCACAGTGGGACTCTGCTGAGTTGCTGGACTGGACTGGGTCTGAGGGCTGTGCTTCTGAGCCACCAAGGGGCTTTGCTTCTCTGAGGTGGGGGCAGAGTGTGGGCCACTCACATCTGTGAAGTAGGAGAAGAACAAGTGGTGTTCAAGTGGAAGATTGTTTCATTTGAAGCAGTAAGTGCACCATTCACCAACAAACTTTATGGTGATTTCCACATTATACTGTATCTTAACTTTTGATAACTCACAGTTTTGTGTCAGATTTCCCAAGGTCTTAGTCTAAAAGGGCAATTCCACTAACAGTTCAAAATTTGGACAAAATGTAAACACACATTCAGAAAGATTTGATGTGAAGTGGCGCTAGAGATTTCTGTATAACTATGAAGCAGGGGGCTACGCAAATGTCCATTTTATTAAGGTATATGTTTTAAAGTTTTGTCATTTAATGGTAATTTATTGTCATTTTATTCAACAAAAAATAACCTACAAATGAAGTAGTTTGAAAATGAGTTGAAAACAGAAAATAATTTATTAGTCACTGTGTCTGTTATGAGCTCCATCGGATGAAGCGCTGCACAAGCCTGTGTACCAATATGTTCTTGGGAATAATATTGTATCCAAATATTAGCACATACATTATTTTAGTTATTATTATTCTTTAAACATTAAATGACAACTGTCATTTTGAAATAATGTTTGAATTATGATTTCTTTAAATTTGAACTACATGTTGCATAGAACTGTTTTAAATGTATTTGTAAACATAATGTATACTATACAAAATGGCTCACAAACCTACACATCATTTAACAAAAAAATATCAAAAAATGTTATGTTCTTTGGGAATAATTTTTCTTGTACTTGCATATCACAAAACTTCCGGTCAAAAGTTTATTGTAATTTCTGAGATTCTGAAATCTTCTGATATCTGGTTCCTATGTCCACCACTGAACCATTCTCACTGAGCTTACACTTTATCTTTGATATTGAATTCTAGACAAAGGTTCTTGGTCTAGAATTTTCTGACTACAAAATGCAGCTAAGCAATAATGAAGAAGGACATAGGAAGCAGACAATCAACAACAAATTAATTTAAGCCACAGGACATTTGGTATTACATAACAGCAGAAGCACTGATAAATTCCTGAAGCAAGATTCTGTCTGACCTTCCTCAGGGATGATGTGCAGGGTAACGGTCAGTCCTGCGTCTTTGATCAATTTCACAATGTCAGCGTGAGGCATGTTGATTATAGACTGACTGTTGACAGCCATGATGCGGTCTCCAACCTTGAGTTTTCCACAGCGGTCAGCCGGGCTGCCCTCAATGATCCGCCCAATCTTATGTGGCACAGCTGCAATAAGGTAGGTATTGAAATTACAAATCAATATTGTATTTCAGAAAGCAAGGAACATGTGAGATACAGGCAAAGAAAATGGAAAACATAACAAAGTGAATTTATTCCTTTCCTCTGAGTGGGCAGACACTCGTCCAGAAAGGTTTACAGTTTAAGTCATGTTACAATTGTAGGCTAAGTTAGCATTAGGAGTCTTGTCCAAGGATTCTTACTCATATAGTGTGATGTTCCAGCCTGAGTTGAAAACTAAACCCTCCTCTGTTACATGCAGGGCAGCTGTTTACACAGATTACCCAGTAATCTACATCACATAACGTTGGCACTCAATAATTAGGATCATTATTTTCTTGACTTAAGCCTAGTCTTGGGCTGCATTCAAACCTGTACACTTTCAATGTGTCAAAAGTAGTACACCCCTATTAAAATTTTATTTATTGTTACAGTATGCGTAATATTATAATATGTGGTTTATAATACAAAATAAAACAGCCCTGGACCATTAAGGATTCAGAATTAGGCTTAATCCTGGTCTAGAAACCCGACCGTTAGAGTTTAAGTTCACATGTAAAATCCTGAAAAATGAAAACAGATGCCAGTGATAAGTGATGGAGGGGGAGAGACTGACAGATTGTGGTGGTGTTCTCGGGTCTGTTCAGGGAGCTGATGATGACAAAGCCGAAGCCTTCAGTCTCTTTCCGGTGGATGACTACATCAGTGGTGGGTGGAAGGTTGACTGGACACACTGCGTGGCCTCGAGGAGAGCTACTTGGATTTGTCACTGCACCATTCTCTCCACAAGGCTGGCCTGCAGGGGGCAGTAGAGACAATCTCAGTCATTGCTATAGGGTTCAGTTTAGCTAAAACACAGTAAAGAGGTTTAATTCATCGTTGCTCTGGTCAGTAGCTGTATGGTTGACCAAAAAATGAGGCAATAAATACGAGTGAATGAATCCACAGTTTAGTGCCCGTACTGAATGTGAACTAATGTTTGGTTTGACAACTGTTTGTAGTTATTATGCTATTATCTGCTGCTTTAAAACCTTCACAGACGTGATCCCCATTTATTTACTGCCTTGTCCTGTTCTCTTGCTATTTTGAGTTGTTTGAGAAGAACAATTTGAACATATAGGCTGCATGATATATTGCTTTTATTATTATTATTTTATTTTTATTTATGTTTGCATTTTTATTGGGTTTTTGATACATTGCTTTTAAATGTGAGATGAAGGTTTGGTTAGGCACATGGACAATTTACTAAAAAATAGTATTTAATGTATGCAGAAAAGAGCTAATCGACTTTGGCACTATGCAACACAGGGCATATCCCAATACAAAGGCCCGACAAACAACTCCTAAATACGCAATAACTAAAGAATCTTAATATTCCAGGCCTGCTGAACCACTCAGTCACACTGGGCACTGGTACAGTAAATAACTGTTACAACAGAAATATCTGGATGTTTTTCAACTGTTGTTGAGCTTTTTAAAACTAGTCCCTCCATCAAGTAGGTCAGAGCTCTGGCCCATTTATCTTGTCAGATGTGCTGCTGGTACAAGCTCGTTTTGCTTTACGGAATCCTTTGTTTAATAGGACCCACATCTGCCTGCTCTGCCTTCTAGGAAATTAGCATTAGCTATTTACAGAACATTAAAACATTTAAAACATTACAAGAGGAACTCTTTTATTCCAAAGCAGCAGCCATACAGAGGTTGTCAGGTACTTTAGTCAGCCTCAGGCAAAGAAATTATGGACCTGCTGCTCTTTTACAAGCCGTACTGATCCAGAGCACTTAATAGGGAAAGTATTTCAACTGTTTTCAAACCACTTCAGATACTTACGGACCCATTTCCAGAAAAATGTGAACATTACGTATAATTAAATAATAATAATAATAAAAAAGGAGTGCATGAATAGTTAATTTGTTACTGACAAAAGCACAAAGAAAATTATTCTATTTTCTATAACCCTTTCAATTTTTTCACTTATTTTGCCTCATAATGACTGTAATAATATACAGGACGAGACTGTGGTTGTCATGCTCTGGCCCTGTCTTGGGGTTTCCTGTTTTGTTTGTGTTTTGTATTTCTAGTCTCTCTCTCTCTCTCTCTCTCTCTCTCTCTCTCTCTCTCTCTCTCTCTCTCTCTCTCTCTCTCTCTCTCTCTCTGATTAGTTTAGCCCTCTCTCTGTTTAGGGTTGCATTTCACTTTCTGTGTCCTTGTTTAGGTTTCGTCTTGTAGTTTCTGAGTGTTTGTATCTGTATAGTTTGGTTTGTTAGTCCCTCTGGTAACTCTCTTTTTGGTCTGTTTGTATCAATCTCTCTGGTCTGTTTGTATCTTTCTATATCTGTCTTGTCTGGTCTGTACCTCTTGGTAACGCTCGAGTCTGTCCGTATCTTTGTACCCTTGGTCTGTCTGGTCTATTTATATCCCTGTCACCCTTGGTCCGTCTGGTCTGTTTATATCTTTAATTCCCTTGATTGGTGTTTAGTCAGTAGTCCTGTGTCTGTTGACTTTAGTTCAGTATTGTTTGTACAGTCCTTTGTTTTTCTCTGTTTTTGTTTGCTTTTCTTACGTGTAATAAATTGTGTTATTGCATTTGTGTCCGCCTCCGTCAGTCCACCCGGTCGTGACAGTGGTGGGCCCTACGTGAAGCTATAATGGATTGGCATAGGATATTTTACATCTTATCCTGTGTATGATTATAACTACACATCAGTAATAATAAATGTTTCTATTTACAAAACACAATTGAGTTGGACAGTTAAAACATTGGAAATGTTTCCTTTGTACATTTATCAGTTAAAGAAATCTTCAAGAGAATTACAAAATCACTCAATCGAATTGCTTTGTAACACACTAAAATTGTACTGACACATTCCAATCTGTTTTACTGACAAATAACATAAGACCACTCTTCATTTATTACAGTCAAAACCCAAAACTAATCAGAAGTTTCAACTTCTAAATATGTCATTTGTGCAGTATTTTTAATGTCCACTCTTGATCTGTATTAAATGTTACATCCTATTTGAGAGGCTTGCTTTCAAATTTCCAAAAACTCAGCAATTATATTTTTCCTAAACACTAGAAGTTGGGGTCTTAGAGGTTGGGTTCACTTCCTACAACTCAGACAGAGTTAGAATAGTTTACCAGGTCTTGTTTGGTTGTTAGCAGTCCCATTTGTAATGCATTTCAAAGTTCTTTGACTTTTCCTTTGCTCCCATGCACTGGGAGGAAAGTTGTTTTGACTGGAGAACACAGAAATGAGGTGTGGTCTTTGACTTTTGCACAATACCGTATGATGATGTATTTGTTGGTTGTATTGCGTAAGTGCAAATAAAACTGATGCTGTCCAGTACTCACTGGGCTGAGGAAGGACCCTCCGTCTCACAGTAAGAGTGACCTGACCGTTGCGGGCGGCCGCGTGCATGAGGTCAATGACGTAGCGATGTGGTCGGCCTGCAACAGGCATCCTGTCTACTGACACCAGCTCATCACCTGGACGCAGACGACCATCCCGCTCTGCTGGACTGTTTTCGATTATGGCTCCAATAACGATCTGTCAGAGGACAAGTCTTCATATTAAAACTCCACACCTTTAAAACAAAAGTGGAACTTACAGGAGCAAGCAGTCACTATCATCTATGCTCCTTCTGCTTCCCCAATAATGCATGGACTGGATGCATCAGGGATTACTGAACTGTATTTTAAACATGGCCACCTAGATGTAGATGGCGGTAAAGTGACTGATTGCTCCTATGATGTTTAAATGATTGCCTGGTAAAATGGTTTTTGGTAAAACTCATTATCTAAACACTGCTATACATGTTTCGGCATCTACTTGTAAAATACTAAATGAACTCTGTATGTATGGGAATCGTGAAGGAAAAAATGGAACTGAAGGCATATTCTTGGAGAGCACATGGCATGGTAAAGCAGCAGCTAATTTGTATAGCCCAGACAGTGTCTTGATACTAAATTGCTTGAGGTTGAGTGGGCTTTATGTGGAGTGCTAGCCACAGCTAGTTTGAAAGGTGCAAGTGAGTGGGTAGCTCTATCTACAATAGCAAGCAAGTATTATGCAAGAAGGAGAAAGTCTATGTCTTTGCCAAAAGAAAGCAAAGGAAAGCTTTGTTGCCCAACAGTGGTCTATTGTTCTGCTGTTGTGTGCGACTGTTTGGTACAGATTATAATTCCCATATCCCACTCTCTTGCTCTCTCTCTGATTTGCTAAGCTGGAATGAGATGAAGCGATCGTTGGGAACTCCTCGGTCGCCCCATACGAGCCTTGTCACGAGCCTCCGGACTCACAGCCTGCACCGCCTCGTCCCCTCCCAGGATCCTGAAGCCGAAACCCGTCTTCTCCCTCAGCAGGTGAACCTCTACCTCCTGGTATTCAGCACCTGAGGAGGACACAAAGCTCAGTTTCACTTCAGACACATTCTGTATAGTTCAGCAACATTTCCGTCTAAAGGGTGGTTTCTGTAACACCAGTCAAAAGCTTGCACACATTCTCTGAATGATTTCCATAAACGAAACTCTCTTCGAACTAAAATCTCAAATGCATTCTGACATTGTGTCCTCTTTAAAGAATCATAAAGAAGTCCTGCTATGTTTTATATAAACACTTGAGTATAATATAGTCTGTAAACATCCTTAGCATTACACAGTGCACTAAAAGGACATCTATGAAACATAATCTGCAACAAGCAAAGCCAGTTAATTCACTCTATTGTAATGGCATAAAAATATTCATTTATCAACCTTCTCTGCCTACACCAGCTTTCCTCCAATTCATACGGAGGTGTTTCAGTCTAAGCCTAATTTTCTTTGTGAATGAGCCACAAAACAATCTGTTTGCTTACTAAAAATAGCAATTTGCAACACTTTCAATAACACGTTCAAATTTTCACTGCTTTCAGATCAATATATTTAAACATCAAGTACAAGCCACTAAAGCAATGAGAATCCACATTATTAACAGCAAAGGATAAACAGCACAGTCTTTATCATTGATCTTTAAGGGGTTAAAGCTCATGCTTATGCATGCTGTACCGCCTCTAATCAAGTAGTTCTCAGCTGCCAACAAAGTCTCAGCCTAAGCATCTTCTTCGAGGCTGGGAAACATCCCAGGTGACTCCTGAGGAAGCTGCTTGAGGGAATGTCAAGAGTGTACAAGGCTGCAGGAAAAGGGGGAAGTTGTTTCTAAAATATTCTAAAACCTATAATAGTTTTATTTTGTGTTCGCAGAGCACAACCCCATATGTAAGAGGTGTGCCCAAACCTTTGACTGGCATTCTGTCAGCATGCTTGAAGTAAACAGAGGTTTAAAGGAACATAACTTACTCACACTCATCTGCACACTCTGACTCAACAGAAAAACACAGGAAATCAAAGGATAACAACAATAACAGAATAATTTGGGAATTCAGGGAAAATACACCAAGGTTTAAACTTCCTGTGAGACTGTTCAGCCAGCTATCCTATAAACTACAGTTATCCTCGTGCATTTAGAACACGGCTCATTAACAAATCAAACAGACAATGGTTATTAGTCAGGAAGAACAAGCCGTCCTATCTAACCCAAATTCCAGATGCACAAATCATGGACTTGACATGCATTTGGTAAAAAGGTAGAACAAAATATATAGTATTAGTAAACTCTGATTCAAAGGCATACATCAGCGATTGAATGTGTTGTTGTTCCACTTTAAACTACTTCAGTGAGTGGTCGCCATAGTAGCTCACCAAATCTGCAGAGTCTACTTGCCACATGCCAGTACTGACACAGCCCTTCCCTTCCACCTGGGCTTAGGACTTGGACCACAGCCACACTGACCATCACTACTCCCAGTGGCTGTGCAGGGGACCCAGGTGACCACACCGGACTCCATGCAGGTAAAAGACCTGATGGGAAGGCCCTTTAGCTTTGTGTCAGTGGCACTGCCATGGAGCCATAGTCCTGCCACGTTAGCTCTTGAATACGATTACATTAAGGTTCAAATATGAATGTGAGTAATGTGAGAAATTCCAGAATCTCAGTTTGACATTTGAGATTTATACATTTGTATTCTACCTACATTTTACTCTTTTATTCATTCACAACAACACGGACAAATTTGTGTCTTGTATTTCCTTTATGTAAACGTGTGGCAGCAATGTTTAGACATGAAGTACGTAAGGATGGGATACTGGGAGCAGTGTAACAATAATAAATACTAAACATGTGTAAATTATTTAGAAAATTTGCTAGTTTACATTTACATTTAGAAGCTGATATAAGCCTTCAAATTACAGTTGAGAAAATACTATATATTTTGTAACTCCATAAAAGAATCTCTGCACTGTGCACATATGTAGGTCATCTCTCATCCTATACACAGCAGAGCTGAGCCTTGTGATGTAGTACAAAGCAGAGGCAGGCTGGTACACATGGAGTTAAATATAGACCTGCTATCCACTGGGATTTCACCATAGACAAATACACTAACTAGTCAATATATATGCATCATAACACGGAAAACAAACTGCAGGATAATCTACTTGCCTGTGGAGTCAATGAGCGTTCGTGGTGGCCCAGGCTCTGTGAGGAAAATAATGAGGAGATGGTAATCAGCGAGGCTTTATAGAGCTAAATGCTGATTTTTATGAGAATGAATGGCCTAGATTGGTCCTCATTCACACAGAATTACAGTAAGACGTGCACGCAAAGTCCTCACGCTTGCGTAATGTGAACGAAATTACTTCTCTACAGCTGGATGAATACGTGCTGTAATGACCTCTGCCTATTGCAGCTGAAATTTGGACATATGGGAGGCCATGCTGTTGTTGGTGGAGCAACTAGTTTGAGTTAATGAAATCAGCCTTTTGGGCACTGGTTATTGCTGTTGCTCAAAAAAGCACAACAAACAGAACTCACGTTCTTGGTCATGTCACCAGCAAACTGTGAAAGTAGCTACACAATGCTCTCAACACTTGTGTCTATTTAGACAAGAGAGAGTGCAAAGAAGTCAGCAACAAGCACACTGACCACTGAGTGACATCTGCTGGTTTAAAACTGAAAAGGGTGTGTAGTCAGAAAGTCTCAATCACACTTTTTAACCCTTAACTCTCATTGTGTTGCCTTATTCTCTCTGGGTGAGTAAAATCATCTTCCTACTCTCATTTTCACTCAGCACAACGTTAGCCAGTGTGTGACTCTGCTATCTAAGATCAGAATTCGGTAGTTAGTATCTGGTTTCACTTATCTCAAAGGAAGCACGTAATAGCCTTTGCTGTCCAGAGAAACATTTCTGTCTCCATTTTTGTTGATTGTGGTTTATTATATCATTTGAACACAGCAGCTGTCCTTCATGCTGTGTGAAAATAAATGATGAATGGACCAATAGAAATTCCAAAATTCCAAAATTACTTGGAATAAAATATTTTTACCTTGACCCCCATTGAAAGGTTTCCTTCTCCTGTAAAGTTACTTTTATGGAGATACATAAAAGTACATATGGAGAACATATGATTTAATCATTAATTCATTCATTGTCTGTAACCGCTTATCCAGTTCTGGGTTGTGGTGTGTCCGAAGCCTACACGGAATCAACAGGCACAAGGCTAGAACACACCCTGGAGGGGGCACTCAGACACACATTCACTCACACACACTGACACTTTTGAGTCACCAATCCACCTACCAATGTGTTTTTGGACCGTGGGAGGAAACCGGAGCACCCGGAGGAAACCCATGGGGAGAACACACCAAACTCCTCACAGACAGTCACCCAGAGCGGGAATTGAACCCACAACCTCCAGGTCCCTGTGACTGTGACTATGTATGTAAGTCCAGGATTTTATGGGAATAAATTGTAATAATGTTGACGTGAGCTTATGTCCAAACCCTTGACTGTGTTACAGAAAGATTCAAAGCATTTTAATTTTCTCTGTCTTTATCAGTGTCATTGTATTAAAATAGTAAAAAAATAGAAAATGTATAGATTTACTTTCCCTAAAAACAAAGTCTGGAAGTGTGGCAAAAGCTCATCATAATCAAACATCTTGGCTGACGTATATGAAGATACATATGATCTTGTTTAAAATTTAAGAAACTTCTCTTGCTACAGATTTTCTACACACTACACAAGCCTGTAGACTCACGTCTGCTCTCGTAAATGGCACGGGACTTCTCATACAAGTCGTAGGGGTCTGGCTTGCTGAGGTGGGCTCCCTCTGCTTCCGTGGATGAGGTGCAGTGGAGTGGTTGGCCGGGGTGGGGTCCACTGTGTGCTAGGCCTGTAGCTGAGAGGCTGGTCTGGGGGCTTCCCTGGGGGTCCCACTGCAAACACACACACACATACCACAAACTGGTCAGGACTAGAAATGTAGGTCATGCTGTGAGCCTTAAAGCTGCAGTCAGGGTTCTAGATGTTCTAGAAAGGTAGTAATTACCTTCCACTAACAAATTTATCAATTTAATCCTTCACTAAATGTACTGATAGAGTTGAACACATTCATGTAAAGACTGAACTATGATGAGAATTCATGCACCGATCCATGCATCTATCTTTATTTTTCTAACTGATTTATAGAAACCCTCCTTTAGTTTTACTTAATTTATTATAGAACCTCACTGCTCACTCAACAATGTCCATAGAGAAACTATTAAGATGTGGTGCTTACTTCATAGTATCTGGCATTTACTCAGTAATACCTGGTGATCACCAGTTTTTATCTAAAAAATAAATGTACATCCTTTCAAAGGCACCAAATTCAATTTCTTGTTTTTTTTATTGTATTGTTATAAACCCATCTGACATATTATTAAAATGACCCCCTTTTTCTACATTCTCTGTTCATTTTACGAGCTTCACTGATGATATAAATGCATGTAGTTCTACAATTACAGACTAATCCCTCTATTGCGCTTCATAATTTGTTTGACCATTTCTCTCTCTTGTTCAATGGTCAGGACCACCACAGGACCATCAGAGAGCAGTATTACTTATTACTACTGCTCTTACTTATTATGTAGTGGATCGTTCCCAGTGTTAGCGTCATTACCAGCTCTGGTGGGGTCTGGACAATTGAAGAAAGGAGTGAAATGCTGCTAAAAAAATCATGAAGAGCAATTAATGGACTACAGTCTGTAATTGTACAGGGTGAGTCATAAGACACAGGACACCCTTTTATCTGAATATCCCAGATAGTAATGGGTGAGGAGGCGTGTTTTAGGCTATGTCTGGAATATGGCTGCCATCTTGAAAGCTGGATCAAGGGCAAGTTTTTCCGCTGGGAAGGTGGTTAATTAGCATATCAAAGAAATAAAAGGGTGTCCCGTGACTTTTGACTCTCCCTATAGAACTACAAAGTGCATCAACATGGTCACTTGAGCTGATAAATTAAGTGTTATATAACAACAGGGTTCTTTTAATGTTTTTGCTGATTGGTTAATAGTACATATTTGAAGGAAAGTGGCAGTGGCACAACAGGTAGCATCGCTGTCACATAGCTCCAGAGTCCTAGGGTCGTGGGTTCAAGACCCATATCGGGTCACTGCCTTGAAGTGTTTGGTGTGTTCTCCCACAGTTAAAAACTAGTTGGTGGACTGGCTGTGCAACAGTGTCCGTAGGTGTGAGCATTTGGTGCACTGTGATGGACTGGCGCCCAGATTGCAGACAATGAATGTATGGTTAGGTAAGATTAGTCAATACTACTTTACAGTACTAAGTACCTGAAATGCATATTTGTTGTGTCAAGCGTTAAATAAAGTAGTAAACGCTTGAAGTAAATGTGTTTGTCTCTGACATTTGAGTTTATGAAGTTAGGCAAGTGATTACTGAAATTATTATTGTGTTTTACTAAATAATCAAGTTTCCAATGTCCAGTAAGCTATACAAGCTAAACACATAACAGTTACAGTCACACAGCTCCAGGGGCCTGGAGGTTGTGGGTTTGATTCCAGCTCCGGGTGACTGTCTGTGAGGAGTTGGTGTGTTCTCCCCGTGTCCGCGTGGGTTTCTTCCGGGTGCTCCGGTTTCCTCCCACAGTCCAAAAACACACGTTGCAGGTGGATTGGCGACTCGAAAGTGTCCGTGAGTGTGTGAGTGAATGTGTGTGTGTCTGTGTTGCCCTGTGAAGGACTGGCGTCCCCTCCAGGGTGTATTCCCGCCTTGCGCCCGATGATTCCAGGAAGGCTCTGGACCCCCCGCGACCTTAAATTGGATAAGCGGAGAGACGTGAAATACAATGATTGCTTTCTGTTTTTTATTCTCGTAAAAATACCATGAAATATATTACATATGCATATGTGTAACGGTCTGAGAGTGTGTGTGAGTAAGTTTTATAATGACTAAACTGGTAACGTTTGTGGAAAAGGGAACCTGCTCATTTTACCCATAAAGTTGGCTCCTTATTCAGTGACTTCAACACTCCTTTCCATCTTAAATGGCACAGTGGTAACATTGTGACATCTCTAATATTTGATTCCACCTTAAATGAGTCAGCAGATATATTCTAACAACTATTCGGTTCTGGACCAGCATTTACTTTGTGTCACCGCTTTGTTCCATTGGAAATGGTGCAGCAGTTACAACCTGGGGCCTCTACTATGTCGTACCACCTTAAAAGGTGCAGGCCAGATTGTAACTGTTGCAGCACTTAATGTGGAATATCTGAATAAGAAGCTGGGGACTAAGAAATTAACTTTAGCCTTATTCCTTTGGGATTAAAACCTGGCTCTCTATAAAGATGTAGGAAGACTCGGGAGACCTGGTGATCCTTTCAGGAGATGGATTGAGCTCACAGAGATTGTGTCTGTGAAGTGTGGTAGGAGATCACCAGTGCTGCAGTTAGATGCCTCAGGCAGAACGAATCCCCCACTACCTGTTAACTTTTCATTCTAGTCCTATCAGACTGCTAACGCTGCTCAGATCAACTCGAACAAAAGCAGAGTTCCACAAAAAAAGCAGCTCTGCACAAAATAATTTAATAGTCAAATAAAAATAACTGAAAAATTTTGGTTACGATTCACTGAAAACGAACAAACATGTACAAGCTCATAGATCAGCAAAACTCTCCCCATTCAATGAACAGTACTTCTACCAATCATCTTTAAATGATAAAGGAAATGACATACCGTATTTTTCGGACTATAAGGCACACATATAATCTTATGATTTTCTCAGAAATCAAAAGTGCGCCTTATAGTCCGATGCGCCTTATATGTGTACCCAAAAATGGCTTAAGCATTACGGCCACCATAGTCAGGATCCTCACTGAGCGCCGTGATACATACAGCTCTGTGCGCAGGAGCCCCGTGTTTCATTTATTTATACCAACTACCCCAAAAATGCCTCGTGTTAAGAGACATGCTTATGATGCAGATTTTAAGCTTAAAGCTATAAGTCATGCAGTAGAGCATGGAAATAGAGCAGCTGCAAGAGAATTCAACATAAATGAATCTATGGTGCGTAGGTGGAGGAAACGCCAGGTAAAGAAGACCAAACTGAGTTTCCAAGGAAACAAATCAAGATGGCCACACAACTGAACAAGTTGAGAGTTTCCGTGAAAGAGTTAAATAAAGTTTGACTTACGGTCTGAGCTTTGTTTTATTTAATGCGCTGTGCCTTATAATCTGGTGCGCCTTATATATGAACCTAGACGCCTTAGCAGGCCCTTATTGATAATGCGCCTTATAATCCGGTGCGCCTTATAGGCCGAAAAATACTGTACACATAAAAGAAGCAAATGTGCAAATAAAAAAAGCTCTGGGAGATTACAGGTTTGTGTCTGTGATGCCACAGCTGTCTGAAGCTCAGTATCCCTGAATGTGTTTATGATGACGTGGATCCTGAAAAGCAAACAATGGAACCAAATACTAAGACTGAACTTTGGAGGACTCCTGCAGATTTACAGTGAGAAAAGGCCAGTTTTCTGAAAATAACTGAACCTGTAATAAACACAGCCCTTGGTAAAAATCTGATGTATTTTTGTTCATAGCAGTCTCTGCTCATCTGGGAAGGTTATACAGAAGTGAAAATGCTTTTGCTGAGATTTGACTCATTCAGCTTTGAGAGCATCCTGAAGGTGCTTGATGGCTCCATCAGTCCAAAGAACACAATTCCACGGCTCCACATTCCAAGGGCTGACACATCTCGTTGACATTTGGCATTGTGCTTTGGCTGCTGCAGAGTGTCCTATTCTACACAGTATCCGACTGAATATGATTTTCTCTGGGGATTGGGGGAATTACATGGCAGTGTGTGTAGATTTTACACCTGTGTGTGCAGCAGCTGTGCTTTAATGGCCCTGCACTCTATTTGTCCTCATTGCTAAAATGTTATATTAGCAAGAAATATGTGATAAACTGCTGCTGCATCAACATTTTTGTTTAGTTTTATTTAATTTGTTTTGTGTCATTCTAAACGTCACATATCATGTTAATCAGTTAATGAACCCTAAATTGACATATTCACGGGAAACAAACTGACCCTTCCAGACATCAAACGCTCCACATTGCCCTACTTGATGTATATCCACTAGAAAATGTCTTACATATACACTTCAGTGACATAGAGCCCACAACGAGGAGCCGCATGTTTTGTAGTGGGTCACTGAGGGTCAGACAGCCGGAGGTAACTCACTAACTAGCAGCAGTAAAACTGCAGAAAATCCCACTACATTTAAATTTCTGTTTAAAGCATTCATATACGTCTGTAGATATTTACTCATTATTATTATATTCACTAACTTCTTAATAGAATTCTCACCTTAAATGGTAAAGGAGTTTAAAGTGTCATTTAAGGTGGAACAGCAAATTTGAATAAGATATGCGCTCTTGGCTTTATCAATTAGGTTTAGTCAATATGTAATCACACAACAAAGACATGATAAATACTGTGGACACATCTTGTTAAATTTTCCTCTTTGGGTTCTCATTTCAGCCTGCGCCACACTTGGGGAGTTATGTTTGACTCAGAGACTGTCAATCTGCAGGGGTCCATGCCCACACAGCAGAAATGTAAAAGGGCACAGAGAAAAAAAAAAACAACGAACAAAAGACAACATACTGCTTTCAGTGATGTTTTTGGAGAGTAAAAATCAGAAGGTAGCAAAAATATACACAAGTGCTGAATTAAGTTTCTCAGATTATATAAAAAATGTTTTCAAGGCCTTTAAAGCTACGCTACATGTTTAAATGCATGTAGCAACATGCAAGGTGCTTATGCTCTCTGAAAACAGGATAACACCAGTACATTCTCATATCTAAACACAGAATACAGGGATGCAGAAAGCAGCAGTACAAACTGAATTTAGAATTATGGTAAAATATTGTACAAAATGAGCACTGTAAATAATGAACCTACATTTAATGAATGTAATTATGCACTAAACATTTTTACAGTGATGTGCTGTTAATACTAGCTGAATTCACTAATTAGAGAGGTGTAGGGATTCTTCTGCAGATGCTGGATACAGCTCATTAGTGTAACTGATGCCTCCGCGATAGAACTCAATCAAAATCTACCATCCTTCAAAAAAAAAAATCAGTTATTTACAAATCTCACACAGAACATCATTTGTGTCCCCATTTGTTTTCCTAGTGTGGCCTCACCCCTTTCTTTATGCACTATTTTCTCGCTCTACCCTAATGTCGCAACAGCCTGCAAGTGGCTCTGCAATTACACTTCCAAAACACTAGGGCTGAATCGCAAATATCTTCCATCTACAATGTAGATCTTCAAAGGGCACTATTTAGGGAGTAGGGCTCTAATTTGAACAGAGCGTAGTTGGCATGTGTAAGGGGCGTGAAGGGATGAGGGGTGCGGACAGACGGAGGGTGGACGCAAACGCTAATAACACAGACTTTATTTACAAAACAAACACAAACGAACTAGAACAGGAAGCGGGCATGAAACGAGCACTAGAAACGAGGCAAACAACACGAAGAAGAACACGAAGAACAAACGAACCATACGAAGAACAACATGAGAACTATGAACGCGGAACAAGGTACAAAGCGTGTAACAAGGAACAAAGAACACGAAACCAGGAACCGAGAACAATGAACGACAAGAGGAAGTGAGACGAGAGGGCTTAAATACACTAACAAACGAGAAACAGCTGAAACGGATAACAAGGGAAAAGACGAGGAGGCGGAGACATGGAGATAAACAAAACAAAGCCATGTGTGGAGAAAGAGAAAACAGACTAAACGGGACGTGAGTGTGACAGATGCCCCCTCCTGAACGCGCAACTCCCGGGGCGCGTAACCTAGACCCCCCAGAAGCTGGCGCAGGAGGGAGCATGGAAAACAAGAGACTAAGACAAGGAACCGTGGGGCAGGAGACAAGAGACTAGAATAAGGACAGAACAGAAGACTAAAGACGGGTGGCAAAGCGCTGAAACGAAGAGAACGGACTGGGGACAGAACTAGAAACGGGACGGGAATCGTGAGAGGGCAGGAGACAAGGCAGGAGCAGACACACATGACTGGACAGTGTGCTGGACATGAGGCAGGACCGGTGACAGGACTGGGTGACGGGACTGGACTGGAGACCGGACAGAGGATTGAACCTGAGACAGGACAGAAGGTGGAAACGGGGACTGATGCAGGACAGGGGCAGAGACAGGGGACTGAGACTTGGACTGGACAGGCTGCTTAACATAGGAAGGGAACGAGGACTGGACATGCGACAGGGCGGAGGGTTGCAAAGGGGACTGAACAGGAGACGGGACAGGTAACTGGGACTGGACTGGGGTTTGGTGCTGGGAACGGACAGGAGCAAAGACTGGTGACGAAATAGGGGACAGGACAGAACCAGAGACAGGAGATTGGACAGGACTTGGCAGGGGAACCGGGATCAGAAGGTTTACGGGGACAGAGACGAACACCGTGACAGGGACAGGAATAAAAGTAAAAGCTGACAAGGGTACAGGGACAAGCACAGAGACAGGAATCAAGACAGGGACAGATATAGGAATCAAAATAACAAGGGGGTGCCCAGGACTGGCAAATGTCTGCGGGGCAGTCCGAGGAACCAGCCTGGGCACAGTTCTGGGGATCGACCCCAGAGTCCTTGGGGCCGTCCTCCGGGTACGACCAGAAGTGACCGTATCTACAGTTACCGGGGCAGACACGGCCGTAGCAACAGTCTCGGGCAGAGGAGCGGCTGGTCGCGCCGCTTGCACGAGCAGAGGAGCGGCTGAGGGAGCCGCACCCATGGAGACTGGAGACCCTGCGACGACCTCCACGGAGACAGGGGAACCTGCAGCGACGTCGTCCACGGAGACAGGGGAACCTGCAGCGACGTCGTCCACGGAGACAGGGGAACCTGCAGCGACGTCGTCCACGGAGACAGGGGAACCTGCAGCGACGTCGTCCACGGAGACAGGGGAACCTGCAGCGACGACGTCCACGGAGACAGGGGAAGCTGTGACGACGAAGAGGGGAGCGGCTGGCTGCTCTGCTTTCACGAAGAGGGGAGCGGCTGGCTGTGCCGCTTTCACGAAGAGAGGAGCGGCTGGCTGCGCCGCTTTTGCGTTGAGGGGAGCCTCTGCTGCTCGCCGGGCTCGCGCTGGGGCTTTAAAGGGTTTAGGGGGTTTAACAGGTTTTAACAGGCGCACTCTCAGAGGTGCGCCTCTGTTAGCCTCTCCTGCGTCGTCCTGAGGCTGAAGGCTAACAGCCCCAACCCGTAACCCCCCCCCAAAAATTTCCCCGGACTTGAGGGGACAGTCCTCGGGAGCAGAGGGTCCTGCGGAGCTGACCTCGAGAGTCGATCGCGAGAATCTGGCTCTCAATAATTCGCTAAAGGTCTCTACTGTAATATGCAGGGTTCTTTCTCTCAGCACGCGATCAGCCCACTGCAGTGCTATCCCTTTAAGAAGGGATCTCATGAACATTACCTTAATAAATTCATGTGGCGCTGGAACAGTCAGGTAATTAAGGTACAGTTGACATTGCAGCAGGAAACCCTCAACGTTTGAAGTTCCCTCAAACTCAGAGGGAACTCCCATAAAGGACGGCAGGGCAGCAGGTTGATCCCCCACCCTTACCGTTAGCGACTCCTGGACTCTCCTGAACGTCTCTTCGAAGGAAAAGTCCGTGCTAGCTGCGTCCATCTTTGGGTCGTTCATTCTGTAAGGGGCGTGAAGGGATGAGGGGTGCGGACAGACGGAGGGTGGACGCAAACGCTAATAACACAGACTTTATTTACAAAACAAACACAAACGAACTAGAACAGGAAGCGGGCATGAAACGAGCACTAGAAACGAGGCAAACAGCACAAAGAAGAACACGAAGAACAAACGAACCATACGAAGAACAACATGAGAACTATGAACGCGGAACAAGGTACAAAGCGTGTAACAAGGAACAAAGAACACGAAACCAGGAACCGAGAACAATGAACGACAAGAGGAAGTGAGACGAGAGGGCTTAAATACACTAACAAACGAGAAACAGCTGAAACGGATAACAAGGGAAAAGACGAGGAGGCGGAGACAAAGGCGGAGACATGGAGATAAACAAAACAAAGCCATGTGCGGAGAAAGAGAAAACAGACTAAACGGGACGTGAGTGTGACAGCATGAGGTGAATCAAATACATAGCTGCCATTTTTTCCAACGTGTACCCGCTCCTTGCAGCAAGATTTTTTTAATCTATTCGAATGATAATTTACATCTAATAATACTTTTATTCACCATGAATTTGCTGCTGCTTCTTCGGTTCAACTTGATCCATGTTCATCTTATTGTGGACCAATCACAGTCATTGAGGCCTGTATCAATGCGACACTTCTGGAAAGGAGTGCGTCAGACTATGGCGTAGGGTACAGCTACGTCTTAGAGTTTGTGTCTATGTGGGACATACATTTTGCTTACAGTGTAGGTTCGATGCAGAAGCATAAATTGGCTTTAAGGCCTACTCTATAAGATTCAACAGCATCAGGGAATGTTCATCAGTGTTCCCTTCTTGCTGCGATGAAAGTTTGTACTCTTTTGGGGACACTAGATGTTGGAACAGAGCTGCAGGGATTTGAGTGCAATATAAGGCTGAATTCACTCTTTAAAAAGATTGTCCAAAAATTGTTGGACATGGTTTAGCTCTGTCCCTTGTGAGTTTTGGGATGTGTATTCGTAAATGTACTACACTTTTTGTAGTGTTTCTTCTCTGGTCTTGTGTCTAAATTTGTTTCTATAATATTTGCAGTATTTCATTTTGTCTTATGTTTATTTTGCTTACAGTTCACGTGCATGCATCCTGCTCAATGCCACTCTCGTTTGACAAGTGACACAAGTCTCCCAATTTCACTGCCTCCCACTTATGTAGTGATTGGATGATTACACGAATGTGGTAGAACTGCGAAAAGGTTAATGAAAAGTAATTAAAATGCTGATGTGGTTGAATTTCATTAAACCATGCCTATGTGACAAATGGAGTGTATAAATGTTTAATATTGACTGCTATGTTGTGTTATAACAGGAAATGGAGGATGAGAGACACCTCATTATGTTTGTTATGGATTCTTTGCATCTTTTCCTGCCTTCAAGTGCTCCTCAGAAATTCCTATTTACAACTTTAGTTTCCAAATATCATATGATGTGTTCAGGAGGTTTAGGTCAGAAACAAGCCAGAGGAATAACACTTTTTTGTTTGCTAATATTTTCCTGCTGTTAAACAGACTTTATGTTATAAAGAGCATCTGTATTAGTTATAAATAATGCTTTTATTGAGTTGGGAGCATGACATATAATTTACTCGCATAATATTTTTATTCCTGAACTATATTTTTGTTGCTGAATAATAAAGATACATACAGTATTTACAATAAAGAGACTACAGTGGCCATTCCTTCAGTTACAACATCATTTAGACATGGTAGTTTCCTCTGTGATTTTATTACTGTCTGGACTGGCCATGTCTGTGTTATTCTCTCTAATTCCCTGAGAAATGTGAAGGTTGCCTACTGATTTTCACCAAACTCAACCATAGTCAGGACTCTGTCCCATCCTAATCAACACTAAGATGTTACTAAGATAAAGATTAATATATAATTGTAAATGATTACGTGGCCACATGGAGGGTCACAGAATACGATGTGTGACAACTTAGTAAAGCAATGCAATCTGAATATGGCTAGTGTAATGTTCTTCATCTCTACTCATCTTGTAAATATGATATTACTAACACTATATCCAGGAAGCCATATCTAACCAGGTTTAATGCGTACTTAGAGGGAGCAGACAAGAAGGAAATAAAAGATGAAAGGAAAAGAAATGTATGTGAAAGTGTTAAAAAAAAGCCTCCTTCTTGGAAATGATCTCACAAAGCGCTCTGGAGATGTTTCTAGTATTAAAACGCTGGGGGGGTTTTCAAGGCCATTTCAACATTGATAAAACACTGGAATAGAGTGCGGTAATAATCCACATGCAGGAGTGGAGAAGGGCTGGAAATCACAGTAAGACAGCTGTGGCGTTTTAGATTCAGCCATGAGGCAAGGCCGGGAAAAGCTTGTTCATGGTCTGGCAGAGCAATTCACTTCCTGTGACAGCATGATGAAAAAGGCAGATCTCGGGGACAGAGGTAGAGGAATATCAATTGAGAGTCATCTGCATAATCGTTGGGACTCTGAATAATTTCTCTTCATGACAAACACATTCTGCCTTCTCACACACACACACACACACACACACACAAATACACACATACACTTCGCTATCAGTTACAGGGCTTTGTTTGCTAATGCAGTAACATGGGAAGCATACTGATTTGGCAGGCCACCCACAGCGACTGCATTAATGTGTCTGTCACCTCACTTCATTCTCCTTTCACATTTCTCCACACCCTATAAAGCAGCAGATACAGGATGGAAGCAACCAGTTGTGCCAATGGTGCGGGTAACCACCAGCCTCCTTACACTGATCCCAGCTCAGCCCTATACAATCTCCTCAACCAGCTCCTAAACCAGGCTTCAGGGAAAGAGCTGGTCCCAGATCAGACTTAAAGGGCAAATTCCATTGGAAGCCAAATCCTATTATGCTCCACAAAGATGTGATTTGATCCCTTACCCCGCGAGACCGTCAGATCTCCGAGCACTGTCAGCGCAGATAGGGAGAGAAAGGCATTATATCTGTATTCATTTTCCACTGCCATTATGAGACCCGCCAGGATAGCCTTCCACCAGAAAACTCTGAGTGGAATATCGATGGGCTTTTAACAGGGCTTCAGCTCCTGAGATAATTGCTACCTTCTGACAGGAAGTAACAGTAGCCAAATCTGATTCTTTGTTTGGTCATTCATATTAGCATTTTAAAGGCAGGATGCTAAAATTGAAGAGAAGTCATGGGTATGGTTAAATAGTATCTATATGGTGTCTTGTCATAAACGGGAATAATCTGACTTAACTAACAACTGATTTTAATTAAAAACACATTCTTACAAAATGTAATCCTTTGTACTTTTTTCATTTAATTTCTGCTTGTGACCATGGGTCCACCTTTGGAACGTGTCTGTTCTAGTAAGAGATTAGGGCCCTCTCTATTCATACATTTAGTCTTTTCTGACAAGCAGATCATAATAAATGTTTCAAGTGCCTGAAAAAGAGGTCTCACAGTGGTTCAAGCAGTTCACAACAGTCATATATAATAATACATGTGTCACAACACACTTTGTTCAGTAGAGGTGCTCTGGTTTGCCAAGGGCCATCTCCACATCCAGCCATTTTACCTTTAAACAAACTATTCTATTGCGTACTCTGTGGTTTCTCTGGCTTAAGTGTTAATTGAGAAGTTGCAACCAGGGTAACCATAAAATGCCCATAATCCAATATATTCATTCAACCTGTTTAGGCAACATGTGTCTAAATGTATTTTCCTCAAAATTAGCAACTTTACTGAAGGCTTAGCTTCCTCACACAGACGACTATTACTGTGCAAGACTCAGGTGCATCGTGGGTGACACATGGGTGTCATAAGCAAGTGAGGATGGCAGCAAAAAAGTAGAAGGTGGACATAAGGAGCTATTTGTCAAAGAAACTTGTAAGTCACCTAAAGTCAGGTTCACTAATGAAATGAGTCCATCATAATAACAGCAGGCTAAAATCGTCTGTAGGTGTGATTAACAGTTTTTGGAATTAACTGCACAATAAACTGCCAATTGTCAGTTCTCTTACATTGTCATTTTATCATAAAGCAGAAAGAAAAATAACAGGGGGGAGGGTGGTGGGGGTGGATGAGTGGTAGATTCATAGGTCCCCACTAATATCAAGAGCAAATATATGCCATTGTTCTAAATACAACATTTGTGTAACCATGACGATGGTCTGTTTCCATGGATATTAAATTATCATGAAAAATACAACGATGACTTCTGACCTGTTTGGGCCACAGTTCACAGGTCACACTTCTGCATACTGAACGTATTCTGGATTTCAGTTGCACATAATGGGTAGACTCAAAATCCACACCGACTGATTCAGTTTTAGAGCTCACTATGTTGCAAACAAACATCACATATGACGAAAACGGTTTGGGCCAACTGCACATTTCCACAAGTGTGGACAATTTCACTTTGCCAGCAGCCTTAGCACCTGAACATGCAAATCCAATGCAGCTAACCAAGTATGGGCCTGGCCAGTACTCACATTGTAGAAATCCTAGCTTGGGTGGCTGCAGGATACGTTGCTGTTGAGGCCTGTGTCAATCCCAATACCAAAGTGGAGTAACAGGGACACTGACACTGAATAAATGTCACGACCCTTAGGATGAGATTTAAAACCAAGTTCCTGACTCACTGAGGTCATAAGAAAGCCCTGGGAATTTCCTCCAAAATAGTCCAGGCGTTACCACAATGTCCTGGCTAAAAACGGGCTCAAACCTGACTGCAGGCTCCCCTCTACCTGATGCGTGATAGCTGATGTGTGGAACGCCTACCGAACCAGATTGGCAGCTGTCACATCTTCAGGGTGGACGCTGCACATTTGTGGTGGCTGAGAAAACACCTCAATGGTAAATCACTTTGTGTGTCTGAGAAACAGCACCCCTTGTGGCACAATTCCCAACTGTGTGAGTTAACATAGGTGAGTATTTTTATGAGTGAGTGTGTTACAAACCAGTTTCTATGTTTGTGGAAGCTTCGCAGCTAAAAATACATGCTTTTATAAAACAAACACCGGTGACTTCATGATCACATCATCGGAACATGTCACACAACAGATTTTACAGAAAGATAAAACCCAGTAAAATATTTACCTGTTTGGTGCCGTCCCAGGGTGAGAAGTGTCCTAACAATGAGGAAACAAGAAGAGAGAGAAACAGGGAGAGTAATAGGGGAGAGAGAGAGAGAGAGAGACAGAGAGAGAGAGAAAAGCAAGACAAAGACAAGGAGAAACAGAAAGAAAGAGAAGAGGATTAAATCATATTATAATACTCAACTATCTGTCCCTTCCTGACCATAACCAAGCCTTGCTTCTTCATGAAGAGGACGATAACGTCGTTTCATAACAGATGCAAAATTATCTCCAGCCCTATCTCCTCTCTCTTTTTAAATGCTGCTTGCACTCAAATGCATGGAGTTTTGTTGCGTTTATTTGCAAGATAATTACATCATTAGCTCTGGGCAGGACTCAGGATTATAATTAATACGGAGATTTACAGAGTCTTACGTGCTGAACTGAGGGCTGAGTTCAGGATGGGCTAAATTTCTATAGCTACACAGCAAATCACCACAGATTGATGCAACACAATCAAAAACAAACAAGGCCAAAGCAGCCAAAATTAGGTATGTGCTGTATGATTAACCCTTAGAGGTTTGGAGTTCCTGTTGCTTTGCTACACCATTCAGAAGTAATTCCAGCATTATTTTGTTAATTACGTAACTGGTTTCAACTGAGCCTTTAACAGAATAAGAACAAATAGCAAGCTGGAAGTGTGTTTATGATTTGTTATTCCAAAATTATGATGTTTTGAAGTACATTTAAGCAATTTTTAAAGCAATTATAGCTTCAATTGTAAAAATTATTATAATTATCTGTCCTAAGCTGTCTTTTATTCTGAAGGTCTTCATAAATAGGCATCTATTTTGAAAATAAATGGAATCCCAGGACTTTTGTCTGAGGTTAACAAGAACAAATACTAGTTAAAAAACAAGGATGTTTTCAGTTCTTTCTTAAACAAATGTCTCAAAGGAAAAAAGAACAACTCGGAGGAGACCACGATTATTGAAATCACTTTATTTGCTTGATGAAATATTGGTGGCTTCCCAGGTGTTCACTGCTGAGGACAGTTGCTCATAAATCATAAAGTGGTTTAACATTTTAATAAAAAAACAACAACATGAAAGCACTATTTGTAATCTCTTACACGCAACAAAGCTTTGAAGTGGTAGAGGACAATGTTTTAATACAGCTCAGATTTGAGTGGTTTTGTCAGAGGTGTTAGGGTCAGTGGTGTCAGACCTGCCCTCCACGCGGCCCGAGGTTCAGCTCCTCGCTACAGAGAGAACACTATACTACACCAATAAATATCCCTTAGGCACAACACCTACCTCTGCTTTATTCCAACTCTGCAACATGATTCAAGATGTAAATTGCTCTGGATACCAACACATGTCAAGTAATTTTACCATTTTCCATTTTCAACTGACCATATAGGTGCACTTGGTAGGGTTAAAATAACACACTGTTTTTCATCTTATGGTCTGAATGTTTTGTTTCGCTCATTCGCACATGTCGCTCTGTTTTTCCAATGGGTAGGACACGCACAACTTCAGCAACACTTGTCCGATTCACTCGTACCAGTGCAACACACACAAACACACCACCACCACCACATCAGTGTCACTGCAGCGCTAACACTGATCCACCGCTTCAGTAACACCTGTCCTGTGGTGGTCGGGACATATCACACAGTATAAAGAATATTTTATACTTGAATTACAGGACAACATTTGTACCTGTTTTACCATTTCAATAAAAAATAAATAATTAGGTCTTTACATTCTGTGCCCCCAGGTTTGAGACTAAGCTCAACCAGAACTAAGCTCACCTGTTCTGGTGCCAACAGGTATGGCAGAAGTTTAAAGGCAGAACTGTGTGCACAACATACTTCATTCACCAAATTCAAATCTTTGAAATCTATTAAAATATATCCTCTTCTACGTACAAACACATACATGGTATGTTTTAAATCGTTAAAAACGAGACGAACCACTATCTGATAAAATCCTCTGGGTCTAAGGGTTAAATAAACAGAGCAAATGAAGCTGGGGACTGGACGGGCTTCGTACACCTCAGGTGAGAGGATACGTGTGATGAGGGCTGGCAGTAATGTGCGATGCAGGAAAGTGAAAAGAAAACTCTTGTGGCTGCAATGTCCTCTCTCCTGCCCCAAGGAGAGGGCATACGCCAGTTCGGTGGCTCCGGAGTCCTGTTGTTTATTTTGAGCAAACACGAGTTCACGTGAGGACAATGAGAACTGACACACAAGCGCGGAAGCGTTTGTCCTTCGATGTGACCTGATAGTGGATGTAAATATGCAATTATTGAATTTAGCTGCTTAAAGGAGAACCTACTGAGGCCACAGATGGTCACTTGCACACACACAGCTTGTATAATCTCCAAAGAAAAGCAGGAAATTAGATGAGACACTCAACATGAGTTTAAGGTCACTATGCCCAAAGCCAGACATCAGCTACAGGGGTTAAAAGCCCTCCACAACTGGGTTGTGGAGCAGTGCGACTGCCTTCTCTGCAGTGATAACCCATCTTCCAATGGTTCTGGGATGAGCTGGAGTGGTGGTTGTGATCCAGAACTTGTAATTCAACACCAGTACCTGACCACACTAACATGCTCGTAGCGGAATCACCTCAAATCCCCACAAAAAATGTTCTAACAACTGATTAGCCTTCTGGGGTGGACAAACACGCTCAACAGTTTTCATTAATAACATTGTGATAATACTCCACAGTTCAAATATTTCCTGAATCTACAGAGTCAGCTTTTTGGATCCCAACTTATCACACAATCTCACATGATTTATACAGCTAGGAAAAGGGTGGATCTGTTTCTCACCAAGGTGGACTGGTGTGTTAGTCTGCAATTTGTGTGAAATGTCCAATGAACACTTAGGAAATCACTACAGATCTACCCCTCACATCTGAAACCCTTCATTCTTCATTCAGTTGGTGACTAAGGAACATATGAAATAGAGCTGTGCCGTATTGATTACGTCATCATTTTTTAACGATAAAAAAAAAATCAATATCATAACAGTGATATTCTGATTGATTACCTAATGACATCATGCAGTTAGCCACAATATGGCATACGCTCTTCACATGAGTCATTTAGGCACAGTGAAGTACTTCTTCTGAATTTTGAAATTTTGAAATTTTTTAAATAAATAAAACCATTTCATATGATTCTCGAAATTAATAAAAAAGTTTTTCAGTGTTTTGTCTTATTGACAAGAATATCGTTATCGCCAAAATACCATATAACATCATGATATTATTTTAGGGCCATATCGCCCAGCTGAAAGAGTGTGGGCAAATTTTCCTGCTGCTGAAGTTACTCCAGCAGTTTTTGAAAGTGGTGAGGAAGATAACGAAGCCTTAGAACCTGAGGGGTTTGACTGATATACGGGGGTCATGCTCTATGCAAGTGCATTTAAACTTTAGAAGTTATCATCTCTGTTCAATTAATTATTTTTTTTGAGATACATATTTTTCTTTGGACAGCAACAATATGCATAAATGCCCTTTGACCCCAGAGGTTTACATCTTTCCAGAGGAGTAGAGCAGTGGAACAAACTACCCCTAAATCCTCTCAATTTCAATATACTTACTAAATGAGCAGGTGTCCAAAACTTTCAACTCTGTGTGTGTGTGTGTGTGTGTGTGTGTGTGTGTGTGTGTGTGTGTGTGGAATACTCAGAGGAATGCTGATCATGATCTTTTTAAAGGCCATGTCGCAGTGATAAGAAAACTAGAATGTGAGAAGCCTCTGAGCGGCTGACAGAGCTTTAAGCCTGCTTTTGTGCAATTATGTTGGATGTATGCAGCTGACATTTGGGGGATGCTTCTGTGATTTAATTAAAAGCTGTAAAGATTATAAATTAAACAGCCAACACAGAGGCCACAAGGTTTAGATCTGAGTGCTGAGCTGAGGGGGCTTCAGCCACCCATTCTTTCACCATGAAGTGTGGCTCCAGCTTGCAGTGCTCTGTTACTGCCTGGTCCATACACAGCAAAGATACAAGTGGTGGGCAAGAGGAAGATATATATTTTCATTATTGTCATAGTAACACAGAGAATCTCAACTGATGCCGCTGTCTGAGTGTTGGTCTTACTGGCAGAAGATCTTGTTCTTGAGTTCCCTCCCTAGGGAGGCCACAGACTGCAATCGGTCTTGTTCTCTGGGAGGGTGAGATGACCCTCTCTTTTCCACAAGTGACAACCTTGAAATCTGTCAGTTAACATTACAAAACTGGCCAGTTGGTGTTCTCCATCAAGTGTTCCATCATTATGTTGGAGGTATTTTCAGAAGAGGCATGTGCATGTGCCAGCCTTCACACTCCTTGTTTGGCAGCACAGTGTGACTGGGGTTTCCTAGATGAAGGATGGAACTGGCAATGACTAAATTGGGTGACAAGGGCTGCGTACTACTACACTAATACTATACTGTATAAACTATGTACTAGACTTAAAAGTGTGAGTTTAGCAGAATAGTACACAAAATACTAACATTCTACAGTTTCTTAGTAACAGAACATAATGAACTGTTGTTATGACAACGCACGTCACATCAAGCTGCAGCTGGAAGGCTGTCCATGTCTGAAACTCAAATATCTCTATCCACACTAAAGGGTTTAAAATAGTGCATTGTATGTCAGACAATAAAACAATGTATATTCAATATAAGCGTCACGTCCCTCTGTCTACCCTTTAGTGCACTGTGTGTAGTAGTATGGGCACTATTCGGCAGAGCCAACAGTTTTCAGACATCAGACCTCTGTTTCCATTTCCCATTGGACTGTAGGACAATAATGCCCCTCATTACTGTACTCAAAAATGGATGAGTTCTAAGTGTGCACTGTGGATTTTTTTAGTATACTCAACTTTGACACTTGGAACTATACTACATACTCAAACACTAGTTAGAATTAGTATTAAGATGCAGCTAAGGAAAGAGAATTGTTTCCTGTTTTGGAGGTCAACCTATCATATGTGGCACTTCTGTTTTGTAGCTTTGTGATGTTATGTATTTGCCCACTGTAATTAGACACACCATGTGCTCTGAGTATGTGTGTATGTCTGCTGTACACGTGTGCGAGGAGGAGGCGAGAGAGCGAGACATTTGTATGCCTGCTTAAACTAACCGGATTACATCAGAGGCTATCTGACCGGGACGGGGCTTGGCATCGCTTACGAGCTGAACGTGAAGCCTTTAGCGAATGTGTGCCTCTGCCAAACCACTGAGCTTCCTTCCTCTCACTCAACATGAGCTCGGCCCTGAGACAAACCAGCGGAGATCTGAGAGACGATTACACTGCGTACTTGATGGAATGTGTCGCTTCAAGCCGTATGTACGTTTTAAAAATGAATTAGTAGTGTGCCATGTACTTTGAAGTGTGCATTGGACTGTGTGCTGTTCATGAATTATTCAGTGCCAGGGAACACACTGTAAACTGAAGCTACACGCGGACAAATGCTTCACTGAAAGATAGAGATGGCTAGCGAGATTAAAATGACACGCAGATGATGCCTCGCTGTCTCAGGTCTTGGATTTCATTCATAACACTATTGCTGAGACTCTTTTCCCTGACGCTCTCTCCAGCTCTAGACTGTGGCGAGTGAATCATCAGGGATGTGGAGGATGTGGCCTCAGAGTGAAGGGCTCTTTCAGATGAGTTCAGAGGCTGGAGGACTGCAGGGAGCTCTCCGAGGTCCTGAAACAGCTCAAAGCGCTCACGACTGAGGAGAGTTGTCCACTGTGCTGAAATGGCATGAACACTGTGATACTAGAGTCGGGAGAGCCCGGAGACCTATCAACTCCGACCTGCCTCCACCATCATAACAGTGCAGTCAATAGTGGTGACAAAGGAACTTGCTTCTGTAGAAAGTTTAGAGTGCTAGACTGGACAGTAAGACAAAAAGACAAAGAGTTGTAACCCCTTAGATTCCTTACAATCTGAACTAACATAGTAGTTCCATAACATTCACATTCACACATTCACAGTTAGTGAACAGTAGGGCTGAGGATGTGCAATGTGGATTTATATCACACATAGAGGACTAATCATTGTTTAATTAATGGGGAATAAACTGTCCATTGTATAGTTTTAAATGGCTATAAATTCAAAACTTTTAAATACATGTCATTCATTTTTCAGAATGAAGAAAAAAAGCTCAGGTTCAACAGAAAGTGACAGTTAGCTTCAACAGTTAAATATCAAGTGTTCAAAGCATTCTAATTTCAGTTTTCAAAAAATAAATAAATAAATATATTTCTGAGATAAGTTGGTTGCATTTGGACGCTACAATCCAAGAAATCTCAGACATTTGTGTGATCAGACACCACTCAGAACACACATCTAGGTGTCACAATATTACTCGAGTTCACGATTACTGTTTCATCATTTGTATAATGACAATACTTTCTTAAATATATACATATATAACCATCCTACCTATTTAAATGCTGTTCTGTCACATTATTTAATAGTTTGGTGTGATTGTGAATGGATTTTATTGATGCTACATGAACAGACTGTATTTATTAATTTTGTTCCTTTTCAGTTATTAGCTCATCATATAATAATATTTCTTCCTTTGTTCACATGAACATGAAAACGGAAATCACCTGATTTCCACAGAACACAGTTTCCAATGTTATCCCTCCAGCGAAACAAATCTCCTTGGCAACTGCAACTTATAACACTACCTTACTTCAAGAGGAAAAACAGCTCAGTGGTTTGTTGTTGCTTTTTGGGTGAAAGGATTCTGGTATATGTGAATGAGTGAGTGTGTATGCATGTGAGTGAGTGACCTAGTGAGTGTGAGGGTGTGTATGTGAATTGCTGAGTACATAGTTTGTGTGTATGTTAATAAGGGAATACATTTGTGAGTATGTGAGTGCGTATATATGTGAGTGTTTGTGTGAGAGAGTGAGAGTGTACAGTAAATAGTGAGTGAGTGACAGAGTGAGTGTATTAATCTTAGTGAGTGAGTGAATTTCAAAATCTAAAAAGGCCTAAAGGGTCTTGAGCTTGTAAAGCCTTTATAACATCCATTAAGGGTCATTTGCCCAAGAGATTTAGGAACCCAGTGTAAGGTATTTAAGAAGAACGAGTGGCATTAATTATTTGGGCTAATTATGAATTATTAATGAATTAACTTTGACACTACTAGTATCATACATTTTTAAATAAAGAAATACAAAGTTTCCTTCCTTTCAAACATTCATTCATTATCTGTAACCGCTTATCCAATTCAGGGTCGCGGTGGGTCCAGAGCCTACCTGGAATCATTGGGCGCAAGCCGGGGAATATACCCTGGAGGGGGCGTCAGTCCTTCACAGGGCAACACAGACACACACACACACATTCACTCACACCTACGGACACATTTGAGTCCCCAATCCACCTACCAACGTGTGTTTTTGGACTGTGGGAGGAAACCGGAGCACCCAGAGGAAACCCACGTGGACACGGGGAGAACACACCAGCTCCTCACAGACAGTCACCCGGAGCGGGAATCGAACCCACAACCTCCAGGCCCCTGGAGCTGTGTGACTGCGACACTACCTGCTGCACCACCATGCCGCCCCATGACTTAAACAATACGTCTTTAATGATTAAATACTAAGCTTGTAGTTCAGAGTGTTAACTCCCATTGCTGCTTTACACCATGGATGCTTCTAGAAAACAAGCACGTTCATTAAGATTAACTGCAGCAATAATCACATCAAACCTTGGCGAGCATTAGTGAATTTGTCTTATTAATCAACTCCCTCTGACAAGTCTCGCTCAAATAACAGCAGCCTGCTGTGATGTGTTGGCTCCTGATTGGCTGGTTGTGTGCCTGCCCTGTCACTCTGATGAAGTCTGCCTGCTGATTGGCTCAGAGCGCTGTGCGTTTGTGGCGTGTGGCTCGGTGTGAGATCTGTGTGTTAATCGTGTGAACATGGCAACGCTGGCTGGGACCTTGGCAATGTGCCGACTGTGGAATTGAATGGTCTCACACCATCGGCCTGTGAGTCACTCTCTCCTACTGCGTGTGTGTGTGTGTGTGTGTGTGTGTGTGTGTGTGTGTGTGCGTTAGCAAGGTCTTCTAGGGCCACAGCTTTCACTAAAGTGGACAGAGCAAGACAGAACTGTGAGAGAAAGAGACAGAGAGGAGATGGAGAGAGAAAAAAAAAGCCCAGTCCAGACTGGGACACAGTTCTGAATGCAGCTTTGTTCTGACAGCACACTGCGATGGCTGGAGTGTGAGTAAGAGCAGTGATGGTTCATCAGAGAGCGGCCAGAAACCCAACCAAAAACACACACATGGCCTCTCACTCTAACCCTGCCTTCAATCTGGTCCAGCGCGACTGTTTGTTCTGACTTTAAGGAAAAGGTCAGACATGTATCGCTTAGAGAAACTCAATCCTTTGTCTGAACACCTTGAGCACCCAATCATTACTTTTAGAGACGGCACAGAACCTATTCCCTGTCTCAATATCAGGATGATTCCAGCTGCAAAAACTCAGGCTCTGATAATGGAGGTAATAACTCTGCTCTGTGTTTTGGCTCCAGGTAAGGGTTTAAATGCTTTAATAAAAAAAAAAAAAAAAAAAAAAAGGTCATCTGAATGTTTAATATTTTGAGCAGCAGCCGATACACAACATTGGCACTGAGATTGAAAAGTGGTATGGTGACATTTTTAGTTATTAGTTATTATTAGTAAAACCGAAACTTGAGGGAAAAGCCTCAAAGCAAACAGAAAGTATGTGTTTGCCACGTGGAGGTGGTTCCGAAAGCAACCGTGTAAAATATATTTAAAAATATATAGAAATATATATATATAATCAGTTCATCATCTGGAATGAAGAGATATTTGTTGGAGTCAAAATACAATAAAAATCCTCACTAACACCTGCCAAGACGCCCTGCATTCTCTCAACAGGATTAGCTTAAAAACCCTTCAAGGAGTCATCAGACATTTCCTCCAGTGATTCTACTTCACATTATGAAACATCCATCTTACAGACACGCGACGGCCTCTACGTACCATAGATTCTGTACAGAACCTGTTGAACATGGCCACCCCCACGTGGGAGCCCCGCTCTATGTAGTCATAAACTTCAAAGCATTAGCTTCTTCATCTTCCATGAGCTGCATTTTACAGAAGAAACGTAAACACTGTTAATAATGACTACTTTCCTAATTACCGTTTTTGATGCGCTGCTGTTAAAAACATGACGTGTTCCTTTTACTCAGCCAAACAATTCTCAAATGGCACCATGGAAGCTTCTCCCCATGCACGCACTCAAAGACACGTGCAATCTGAACCTGTGTGGTCAGTTCAAATTCTGAAGGGCAGTGTTTTGTGTGGAGTCCAGCAAGTTGTATTGCATGCTCTGTCCTCAGGCAACTCCCTCACTTCAAAAGAACATCACATGCCAAAGAATGTTTACAATAGACTCGGCTCAAACCGAGATAATCCTCGGGCTGGACATGAAGCTGACCGCTGCCACACAATGTGACTCAGAACGCACAAACAACAAAGCCCTTGAACAAAGAAGATAAAAGAATGATAAAGATGTTCCTAAAAGAAAACTTCCTGGCAGTACCCCGCAGTTTGGGAATAGTTTCACCTGCAGGTGAGAGGAAAAAATAAGCAACGTTAGCAGATCATGCTCTTCTTAGACTGCATCTCGAAATGTCTGCTCGAGAGTCGCATGAAGGGCAGTTCCATGAAGACAGCAGATCTAATGAACTGCGACATTTAATGACACCCTTGAGAAAAGAAAGGACGAGGCCGGTACCTGTGGCTGCTGCTCTCTGGACGACTAGAGTGGCTTCTGTGCCCACGGCACAGTCCTTCAGGATCTGGACCACCTGTGAGTGGTTGAGTCCCTGCAGACCCTGCTGGTTAATCTCCACGATCAGATCCCCCTCACACAACCCCGGACATCCCTGCGGCTCCAGCACCTACACATATCAGCATTTCATCAGGGACAACACAATCAGTAATGCACTCCAGGGTAGAAAACTTCCTAATTATCAGACTGTGCTGTGTATCACAAGGAGAATGTTTCTCTAGATAAGAACTTATAAAATGTAATCAAACATTTAAATCTCAAAATAAGATCCATATTCAAGCTCTTAAATACTATGTAGCTGTCCTGAGTCCAATTCAAGGTGAAATACACTGAAGTTCCAACTGAGAGAGTCCACCCGTTAATTTAAATGCTACTGATTATATTCCATATCTCAAGTTTTAATCTACAATTTGCAGGTACACCTCTCACAATTACACTTTGGTGAACTTTGAAGATCTAAAGTGTTTTCAGAAATTTCAAGAGACAGTTATTAACAGATCATAATTACAGTGTTTTTGCACATTAATTTGGGGATCTGGAACAGAAAGAGAACAAAAACAGGAGTGGAAGAGAACTGAGAACCGAGCTAAAACTGCTTGAGGGGAGGGGAGGTTTCCTACAGTCTTCCTAAGTTAAATAGTGCAGATTGTGCAGTGCTGAGCCCAGAGTATTAACGACAGTGCCTCTGTTCTCCCTATTGTTCTCCCTATTACAGCTCAGTGAAGCATAACTAGAACTTGAAGCCATAATTTAAAAGTAAAAATACTACTTAGTGTTGCTTTACACCGGACGTTCAGAACAGGGCTGTTTGGAAAGTGGGGAGAATTCATCTTTCATCTAGAAACACAGTTTAAATCACATACTTTTTATCCTCAGTGTTTATATTACACCCCACTAAATCCAGCCTGCTCATAAGTTGCTGGTGAATGTCTTTTGATTAAATGAACTGGTGAAAAAAACCACCCGCAACACACCTGTGGTACAATGAAATTATAACATTCTCCCCCTGGAGACTTTAACTGCTAGACTTTAAAGTAACAAAGCAAACTTCTCTGGTCTCTCAGCATTTGCAGTCTTTCACTTCACATTTCCCTATTACGTGAACATGCTGAGTTGTGAAGCATATTGCAAATGATGTGTATCTGTGTGTATATGCATTATTCTCATGCATCGTTATGATATCTAAATATGTGTGTATGTACTTCTGTATAATAATACAATTAAAAATTAAATTGTCTTGTCTTTGTCTACATTTTTTCAAGCAGCAACATTTTACATGAAACTGCAGTCACAGGGGGACCAAAGCTGTGCTTGTGCTACCACAGATCCACCTAAACCACCAGACCATGAGGAGCTCTGAAACTCAAGACACACCTGGAGAGAGCAAAACCAACCTGGAGGAACACGGCGACCAGTGGTTCCCCTAGTGGCAGCTCTTTCTGACGTGTTTTTGAAAAGCTTTCAATGTAGGCTAGCTTACCTGTATTGAAAAAGTGGCCCTACCGACACTAGACATTCTTATTAAGCTGCTTTTACTGTCACAATTCAACCATGTAAACTGCTTATCAACATCTGACGTGGAGACCTTGTTTGGGACACTCATAAAAACACACTAAAGTGAGGATAAGCACCTGTTTCACTCGCTGGCCTGTGGGACTGTCTGCTATGGTGAAGCCAAAGCCCTCAGATCCTTTTGTCATGGTGAGGCTCAGAATCTCAGGAGCTGCTTGAGCTCCTGCTGTTGCCCCTGACGATGATGCCATGGAGACACTGTCATCAGGCGGGGCTCCCGGTGTGCTGAGGGACGGCGGCTGAGAACCATCCAGGTGGGTGTCTCCGGGGTGGGATGTCGGAGGCAGTCCTTCACCATGCTCAGAGACCAGCCGGCCGCTCAAAGACATGTACTCCATGTAGTTATCATACGTGTTCCTTCCATTCAGCAGCAGGGGGTGGTCCACCAGGCCAAGAGGGGCCATGCTGGAGCTGGCCGACGGATCCTCAGGGTCATAAGGCAGGGGGTAACCCCGGCAGAGCACCAGGGTCACACTCTGACCAATGGGGACTGATTGGAAGAGTTTAACTACGTCCGCATGTGTGGTGCCCAAAACACAGATATCGTTGATGTAGACAATGACATCACCTATATAGAAGAGGATAGCACAGACAAACAAAAACACACACATTCATTTAAACCACTGCACCCTAGAGTAGAGATGGACAACAATTCAATATCAATATATATCGCAATATAAAATGTTTCAATAACAATGACATGATATTTTAAACAATTATTTGTATATCTCCATATACACTATTTAATGCATCTGTCACTGATAGACCTTCATTACAGGGCACTGTCTTTTAGTTAAGATAATTTAAAAATATGAATATTGACAAAGCCAATAGAGATGTCATGTTTCTTGTTGTTCTTGGCAGTTTTTTCTGGGGCTTATGTTGTTTATATTGATATCGGGATTATATCTTATCGACTGAAATGTAGAAATATATTGTGATAAAAACGTTGGCTGTATCGTCCAACCCTACCCTAGAGGGGAATATCTTTTCAGTTTGTAAACAATGGTTTCATTCTTACTCTTATTTACAGGAGGCAGTGTGTTTTTTTATACATGTCAAGCCTTTTGGAACACACTAGATGGCTGAGAGGATGTTCATCTGTGGAGTAGAACTGAGGTCTAAACATTTTTCCATGGAAATAAACAGTGTTTTAATGAAAAACCTTCATATTGCCTGGTGAATAGAACTGTTCCAAAGGTGATGTATTCTGTTCTGTGTATATTTCCCCTCTGAATACTAGTATATTTCCATTATACGGATCATCATTTTGATGATGCTACATGCATAATTTCATTCCTCTACATTTAAGGCTACATTAGGTTACCAGCCTCAATGTTCTGATTTTTTTTGCTCATATCAATTTTGCTCACTTGATGAAGAGGTTAAATTAGGTCAGATACAATGTTTTAGCAGCACTTACTGGCACTTTAGGTTTCAACACTTTATTTGCTGGAACAATGCATAACTGTGCAAGTACAGTGGTCAAAACAAATGAATTCTCTCTAAAGTTTATATGGCCAAGACTTTAATGTATGAATCTAATCTAAAAGTTGCTTGGATGTGATCTATCCAGATTTATCAGATCTGTACAGCTCTGAAAATAAAAGGTTTGTGAAACATTAAGGTAAAAACAGCATTTGTGGCACATAAAACTGGTAGAGAGACTCAAGAAGAGAAAGAAGCAGAAGAACTTAAAAAATGTAAAGGTGGATTACTAACACGAGAGAGAAAACATTTCCAAAAACCCCACACAAACTAACAAGCATTAGCAAGGATGCTAATAAAAGGGCTTTGGCAGCTGTAACTGGAGCGGTTGTGTAATAGTGTTGAAGAAGTGTACGGTTACATTATTAGACTTTGTCAGTTAAAGCTGGAGAATGCAATTTGTAGAAAGCAGCAAGTATGAAAATACACCACAGAAAAAACTCTACTTTCAGCCCTCCTTTCAAAGCCACTCCACCAAAACACATATACACACACTGCCTGACTACAGCTACAGGAGTCCAGAGAGAGAGAGAGAGTTGGACAGAGCACTGCAATATATCAGCTTCTACTTGTTTCCAATTTCTCTATGTTTAGCATTGCAATCTTTTGATGGGGTCGGGGTAACTCTCTTAATACCTTTCAGCTT